>NC_090328.1:2273728-2398728 GCF_035084215.1 Heptranchias perlo
TGCTCAGGTGGGCAGTGTGACAGGTGGGCGATGAGACAGGTGGGCAGTGTGACAGGTAGGCAATGTGTGCACACGTGGGCAGTGAGACAGGTGGGCGATGAGACAGGTGGGCAGTGTGACAGGTGGGCAATGTGTGCACAGGTGGGTAGTGAGACAGGTGGACAATGAGACAGGTGGGCAGTGTGTGCTCAGGTGGGCAGTGTGACAGGTGGGCAATGTGTGCACAGGTGGGTAGTGAGACAGGTGGACGATGAGACAGGTGGGCAGTGTGTGCTCAGGTGGGCAGTGTGACAGGTGGGCAATGTGTGCACAGGTGGGCAGTGTGACAGGGGGGCAGTGAGACAGGTGGGCAATGTGTGCACAGGTGGGCAGTGTGACAGGTGGGCAGTGTGTGCTCAGGTGGGCCGTGTGACAGGTGGGCGATGAGACAGGTGGGCAGTGTGACAGGTGGGCAATGTGTGCACAGGTGGGTAGTGAGACAGGTGGGCAGTGTGTGCTCAGGTGGGCAGTGTGACAGGTGGGCAATGTGTGCACAGGTGGGCAGTGTGACAGGGGGGCAGTGTGACAGGTGGGCAGTGTGTGCTCAGGTGGGCAGTGTGACAGGTGGGCGGTGGACGGGTGGGCGATGAGACAGGTGGGCAGTGTGACAGGTGGGCAGTGTGACAGGTGGGCAATGTGTGCACAGGTGGGCAGTGAGACAGGTGGGCGATGAGACAGGTGGGCAGTGTGACAGGTGGGCAATGTGTGCACAGGTGGGCAGTGTGACAGGGGGGCAGTGAGACAGGTGGGCAGTGTGTGCTCAGGTGGGCGGCGTGACAGGTGGGTGGTGTGACAGGTGGGCGATGAGACAGGTGGGCAGTGTGACAGGTGGGCAATGTGTGCACAGGTGGGCAGTGAGACAGGTGGGCGATGAGACAGGTGGGCAGTGTGTGCTCAGGTGGGCAGTGTGACAGGTGGGCGATGAGACAGGTGGGCAGTGTGACAGGTAGGCAATGTGTGCACAGGTGGGTAGTGAGACAGGTGGACAATGAGACAGGTGGGCGGTGTGTGCTCAGGTGGGCAGTGTGACAGGTGGGCAATGTGTGCACAGGTGGGTAGTGAGACAGGTGGACGATGAGACAGGTGGGCAGTGTGTGCTCAGGTGGGCAGTGTGACAGGTGGGCAATGTGTGCACAGGTGGGCAGTGTGACAGGGGGGCAGTGAGACAGGTGGGCAATGTGTGCACAGGTGGGCAGTGTGACAGGTGGGCAGTGTGTGCTCAGGTGGGCCGTGTGACAGGTGGGCGGTGTGACAGGTGGGCGATGAGACAGGTGGGCAGTGTGACAGGTGGGCAATGTGTGCACAGGTGAGCAGTGAGACAGGTGGGCGATGAGACAGGTGGGCAATGTGTGCTCAGGTGGGCAGTGAGACAGGTGGGCAGTGTGTGCTCAGGTGGGCGGTGTGATAGGTGGGTGGTGTGACAGGTGGGCGATGAGACAAGTGGGCAGTGTGTCAGGTGGGCAATGTGTGCACAGGTGGGCAGTGAGACAGGTGGGCGATGAGACAGGTGGGCAGTGTGTGCTCAGGTGGGCAGTGTGACAGGTGGGCAATGTGTGCACAGGTGGGCAGTGTGACAGGGGGGCAGTGAGACAGGTGGGCAATGTGTGCACAGGTGGGCAGTGTGACAGGTGGGCGATGAGACAGGTGGGCGGCGAGACAGGTGGGCAGTGAGACAGTTGGGCAGTGTGTGCTCAGGTGGGCAGTGTGTGCACAGGTGGGCAGTGAGACAGGTGGGCAATGTGTGCACAGGTGGGCAGTGTGACAGGTGGGCGATGAGACAGGTGGGCGGTGAGACAGTTGGGCGGTGAGACAGGTGGGCAGTGTGTGCTCAGGTGGGCAGTGTGACAGGTGGGCAGTGTTTGCTCAGGTGGGCAGTGTGACAGGTGGGCAGTGAGACAGGTGGGCAGTGAGACAGGTGGGCAGTGTGTGCACAGGTGGGCAGTGTGACAGTTGGGCGGTGAGACAGTTGGGCAGTGAGACAGGTGGGCAGTGTGTGCTCAGGTGGGCAGTGTGACAGGTGGGCAGTGTGACAGGTGGGCAGTGTGACAGGTGGGCAGTGTTTGCTCAGGTGGGCAGTGTGACAGGTGGGCAGTGAGACAGGTGGGCAGTGAGACAGGTGGGCAGTGTGTGCACAGGTGGGCAGTGTGACAGTTGGGCGGTGAGACAGTTGGGCAGTGAGACAGGTGGGCAGTGAGACAGTTGGGCGGTGAGACAGTTGGGCGGTGAGACAGTTGGGCAGTGAGACAGGTGGGCAGTGTGTGCTCAGGTGGGCAGTGTGACAGGTGGGCAGTGTGTGACAGGTGGGCAGTGTGTGACAGGTGGGCAGTGAGACAGGTGGGCAGTGAGACAGGTGGGCAGTGTGTGACAGGTGGGCAGTGAGACAGGTGGGCAGTGAGACAGGTGGGCAGTGAGACAGGTGGGCAGTGTGTGCTCAGGTGAATGTTTACATATATAGGTGACTGGGTTAGTAAAGAACCATCATCTGTCCCATCGCAGGCACCACCCCCCAACACAGAAATCCACAGATTGTTGTTGGGTGAGTGGATCAAGGGATACGGAGCAAAGGCGGGTTAGTGGAGTTGAGGTACAGATCAGCCATGATCTAATTGAATTGCGGAACAGGCTTGAGGGGCTGAATGGCCTCCTCCTGTTCCTATGTTGATAGGCCAGCCGCTTGCTCAGACTGAGGCGACACCCGGGGGCAAGGGGAAGGTCAGAGTTCAGGCCAGGGGCAAAGGGAAGGTCAGAGCTCAGGCCCGGGGAAGGTCAGAGTTTAGGCCCGGGGCAGGGCGACGGTCAGAGGTCAGGCTGGAGGCAGGGGAAGGTCAGACTCATGCCAGGCCCGCGCCAGGGGGAGGGTCAGACTGAGAGAGAAACCCAGAGAAGGAGCAGAAACAGGGTGTCAGCCTCGGCTCAGTGGTAGCACTCTCGCCTCTGAGTCAGCAGGTCGTGGGTATGAGCCCCACACCAGAGCACGTAATCCAGGCCGACACCCCCAGCACAGTGCTGAGGGAGTGCTGCACTGTCGGAGGGTCAGTACTGAGGGAGCGCCGCACTGTCGGAGGGTCAGTACTGAGGGAGCGTTGCACTGTCGGAGGGTCAGTACTGAGGGAGTGCTGCACTGTCGGAGGGTCAGTACTGAGGGAGTGCTGCACTGTCGGAGGGTCAGTACTGAGGGAGTGCAGCACTGTCGGAGGGTCAGTACTGAGGGAGCGCTGCACTGTCGGAGGGTCAGTACTGAGGGAGGGCTGCACTGTCGGAGGGTCAGTACTGAGGGAGCGCTGCACTGTCGGAGGGTCAGTACTGAGGGAGTGCTGCACTGTCGGAGGGTCAGTACTGAGGGAGGGCTGCACTGTCGGAGGGTCAGTACTGAGGGAGGGCTGCACTGTCGGAGGGTCAGTACTGAGGGAGCGCTGCACTGTCGGAGGGTCAGTACTGAGGGAGTGCTGCACTGTCGGAGGGTCAGTACTGAGGGAGCGCTGCACTGTCGGAGGGTCAGTACTGAGGGAGTGCTGCACTGTCGGGGGTGCCGTCTTTTGGATCAGATGTTAAACCGAGGCCCCGTCTGCCCCTCTCAGGTGGACGTAAAAGATCCCACGGCCATTATTTCGAAGAAGAGCAGGCGAGTTCTCCCTGGTGTCCTGGCCAATATTTATCCCTCAAACGTAGAATCTTACAGCGCAGAAGGAGGCCATTCGGCCCATTGTGCCTGTGCCGGCTCTTTGAAAGAGCTATCCAATTAGTCTTGCTCCCCTGCTCATTCCCCATAGCCCTGCAAATTTTTCCAACGTCACTAAAACAGATCATCTGGTCATTATCTCATTGTTGTTTGTGGGATCTTGCTTTGCGCTAATTTTCTGCCGTGTTTCCTATATCGTAACAGTGACCACATTTCAAAAGTACTCCATTGGCTGCAAAGCGGGTTGGGACGTCCTGAGGTTGAGAAAGACACGATAGAAATTCAAGGTCTTTCTTTCACTACCTGCTTTGGTCATTTTGTCCTTGTCCGCCATATACAGCAGGCTGTACCTGCCGCCCAGGGAGCCTTGGCGCAGGTAGTGTGTCCCGTAGTGTTCGATGACCTTCCGGTAGGTGGTGTAGTCGTAGACGGAGGGGAGCTGGAACAGTTCCCGGCGGAAGGAGCTGGGGAGCTGCAGCTTGTCGGGCCGATTGGTGATGAACTGAGCCACCTCCACCTCGTTCTCCACGCTCAGGTACACTTGTTCCTGTGAGAGAGGAGAGCAGGTTTCAACCCATCGGCACAAAACCCTCCCCCTACTCCCCCTCCCTCCCCCGACCGCAGGCCCAGGTCAAAGGTTATTGGTAGGTTTACCCCCTCTACCAGAGGATCACCAGAGCCCTTGGAACCTCCCCCTGCCCCCTCCCCCCACGCTCCCCCCCACCCCCCCCCACCCCGCAACATGAGTCTTCAAGAGCATTGGGGAGGCGGGGGGAGGATCCAAGGGCTCTGGTGATCTTCTGGTGCCTCCTCACTCACTCGTCACCTGTGACCCCAGGAAGTGGGTCGGCAGGCTATTTGACTGTGGGGAGCATCACTGAGAATCCCCCGCACCGTCTCCACTGAGGTCAGTGGTGGGACCCTGAACCCTGACCCCTAACTCCAGATGACAGCACACATTGAACCTGAGAGCTCCCGGTGTGATCCTGAGCTGCGGGGGAGGGGGTAGGGCACACGGAAACATCTAGAATCACAAAAATCTCTCCCTCCCAGTCCTCTTATCCTGTGTAACTCCCTCCCAGCAACAAGCCTGGGCAAATAGAGTGAGCAGGAGAGTGGGATTAGACTGGGTGGGATATTAAAGGGTCCGGGGAGTGAGCGGGAGAGTGGGATTAGACTGGGTGGGATATTAAAGGATCCGGGGAGTGAGCAGGAGAGTGGGATTACACTGGGTGGGATATTAAAGGGTCCGGGGAGTGAGCGGGAGAGTGGGATTAGACTGGGTGGGATATTAAAGGGTCCGGGGAGTGAGCGGGAGAGTGGGATTAGACTGGGTGGGATATTAAAGGGTCCGGGGAGTGAGCGGGAGAGTGGGATTAGACTGGGTGGGATATTAAAGGGTCCGGGGAGTGAGGGGAGAGTGGGATTAGACTGGA
Source organism: Heptranchias perlo (assembly GCF_035084215.1). NCBI lineage: Eukaryota > Metazoa > Chordata > Chondrichthyes > Hexanchiformes > Hexanchidae > Heptranchias > Heptranchias perlo. The sequence continues at coordinate 2,278,883 of NC_090328.1, forward strand.
TGGGATATTAAAGGGTATAGGGAGTGAGGGGAGAGTGGGATTAGACTGGGTGGGATATTAAAGGGTCCGGGGAGTGAGCGGGAGAGTGGGATTAGACTGGGTGGGATATTAAAGGGTCCGGGGAGTGAGGGGAGAGTGGGATTAGACTGGGTGGGATATTAAAGGGTCCGGGGAGTGAGGGGAGAGTGGGATTAGACTGGGTGGGATATTAAAGGGTCCGGGGAGTGAGGGGAGAGTGGGATTAGACTGGGTGGGATATTAAAGGGTCCGGGGAGTGAGCAGGAGAGTGGGATTACACTGGGTGGGATATTAAAGGGTCCGGGGAGTGAGCGGGAGAGTGGGATTAGACTGGGTGGGATATTAAAGGGTCCGGGGAGTGAGCGGGAGAGTGGGATTAGACTCGGTGGGATATTAAAGGGTCCGGGGAGTGAGCGGGAGAGCGGGATTAGACTGGGTGGGATATTAAAGGGCCCGGGGAGTGAGCGGGAGAGTGGGATTCGACTGGGTGGGATATTAAAGGGTCCGGGGAGTGAGCGGGAGAGTGGGATTAGACTGGGTGGGATATTAAAGGGTACGGGGAGTGAGGGAGAGAGTGGGATTAGACTGGGTGGGATATTAAAGGGCCCAGGGAGTGAGCGGGAGAGTGGGATTAGACTGGGTGGGATATTAAAGGGTCCGGAGAGTGAGTGGGAGAGTGGGATTAGACTGGGTGGGATATTAAAGGGTCCGGGGAGTGAGCGGGAGAGTGGGATTACACTGGGTGGGATATTAAAGGGTACGGGGAGTGAGGGAGAGAGTGGGATTAGACTGGGTGGGATATTAAAGGGTCCGGAGAGTGAGTGGGAGAGTGGGATTAGACTGGGTGGGATATTAAAGGGTCCGGGGAGTGAGCGGGAGAGTGGGATTAGACTGGGTGGGATATTAAAGGGTCCGGGGAGTGAGCGGGAGAGTGGGATTAGACTGGGTGGGATATTAAAGGGTCCGGGGAGTGAGCGGGAGAGTGGGATTAGACTGGGTGGGATATTAAAGGGTCCGGGGAGTGAGCGGGAGAGTGGGATTAGACTGGGTGGGATATTAAAGGGTCCGGGGAGTGAGCGGGAGAGTGGGATTAGACTGGGTGGGATATTAAAGGGTCCGGGGAGTGAGCGGGAGAGTGGGATTAGACTGGGTGGGATATTAAAGGGTCCGGGGAGTGAGCGGGAGAGTGGGATTAGACTGGGTGGGATATTAAAGGGTCCGGGGAGTGAGCGGGAGAGTGGGATTAGACTGGGTGGGATATTAAAGGGTCCGGGGAGTGAGCGGGAGAGTGGGATTAGACTGGGTGGGATATTAAAGGGTCCGGGGAGTGAGCGGGAGAGTGGGATTAGACTGGGTGGGATATTAAAGGGTCCGGGGAGTGAGCGGGAGAGTGGGATTAGACTGGGTGGGATATTAAAGGGTCCGGGGAGTGAGCGGGAGAGTGGGATTAGACTGGGTGGGATATTAAAGGGTCCGGGGAGTGAGCGGGAGAGTGGGATTAGACTGGGTGGGATATTAAAGGGTCCGGGGAGTGAGCGGGAGAGTGGGATTAGACTGGGTGGGATATTAAAGGGTCCGGGGAGTGAGCGGGAGAGTGGGATTAGACTGGGTGGGATATTAAAGGGTCCGGGGAGTGAGCGGGAGAGTGGGATTAGACTGGGTGGGATATTAAAGGGTCCGGGGAGTGAGCGGGAGAGCGGGATTAGACTGGGTGGGATATTAAAGGGTCCGGGGAGTGAGCGGGAGAGCGGGATTAGACTGGGTGGGATATTAAAGGGTCCGGGGAGTGAGCGGGAGAGCGGGATTAGACTGGGTGGGATATTAAAGGGTCCGGGGAGTGAGCGGGAGAGTGGGATTAGACTAGGTGGGATATTAAAGGGTCCGGGGAGTGAGCGGGAGAGTGGGCTGTTTCTGTGCTGGAACATTGTGTGAACTGAAAGCAGTGACTGTTGGGAGAAAACCAATTGTTGGAATCGAGGATCTCGGTTAATGTGAGCAGACAGGAACTCACTGTACAAAACTCAACACTTTCACCCGATATTTTCCACACCATCTCGAACACTACCCCTGGGAATCACAAACAACCCAGTCCTCGACATTCCACCGAAATGCTGAGAGTGGGTCAGACCTGGGCCAACAGATTTTTTTTTAAATCACGGGATGTGGGCATCGCTGGCGAGGCCGGCATTTATTGCCCATCCCTAATTGCCCTTGAGAAGGTGGTGGTGAGCCGCCTTCTTGAACCGCTGCAGTCCGTGTGGTGAAGGTTCTCCCACAGTGCTGTTAGGAAGGGAGTTCCAGGATTTTGACCCAGCGACAATGAAGGAACGGCGATATATTTCCAAGTCGGGATGGTGTGTGACTTGGAGGGGAACATGCAGGTGGTGTTGTTCCCATGTACCTGCTGCTCTTGTCCTTCTAGGTGGTAGAGGTCGCGGGTTTGGGAGGTGCTGTCGAAGAAGCCTTGGCGAGTTGCTGCAGTGCATCCTGTGGATGGTACACACTGCAGCCACAGTGCGCCGGTGGTGAAGGGAGTGAATGTTTAGGGTGGTGGATGGGGTGCCAATCAAGTGGGCTGCTTTGTCCTGGATGGTGTCGAGCTTCTTGAGTGTTGTTGGAGCTGCACTCATCCAGGCAAGTGGAGAGTATTCCATCACACTCCTGACTTGTGCCTTATCGATGGTGGAAAGGCTTTGGGGAGTCAGGAGATGAGTCACTTGCCGCAGAATACCCAGCCTCTGACCTGCTCGTGTAGCCACAGTATTTATATGGCTGGTCCAGTTAAGTTTCTGGTCAATGATGACCCCCAGGATGTTGATGGTGGGGGATTCGGCGATGGTAATGCCGTTGAATGTCAAGGGGAGGTGGTTAGACTCTCTCTTGTTGGAGATGGTCATTGCCTGGCACTTGTCTGGTGCGAATGTTACTTGCCACTTATCAGCCCAAGCCTGGATGTTGTCCAGGTCTTGCTGCATGCAGGCTCGGACTGCTTCATTATCTGAGGGGTTGCGAATGGAACTGAACACTGTGCAGTCATCAGCGAACATTCCCATTTCTGACCTTATGATGGAGGGAAGGTCATTGATGAAGCAGCTGAAGATGGTTGGGCCTCAGACACTGCCCTGAGGAACTCCTGCAGCAATGTCCTGGGGCTGAGACGATTGGCCTCCAACAACCACTACCATCTTCCTTTGTGCTAGATATGACTCCAGCCACTGGAGAGTTTTCCCCCTGATTCCCATTGACTTCAATTTTACAAGGGCTCCTTGGTGCCACACTCGGTCAAATGCTGCCTTGATATCAAGGTGTGTTGCTCATACCTTTGATTTCTGATTGTTTTGACTGTTAAAGTTACTACCACCCCGATCATAACTGGAAAAGACTCCCTGGCCAGATGCAGCATAGCTCCCCGAGGTTTCTCTGTAGTACGTCCAGCTGCTCTCGTACATTTGGAACTTGAAATCATTCTTTGCTCGCACCTGGAACAAAATGACCGGAGATTAAACCAATACAAACACAGAGCAACAGAGATTACGAGGGAGTAACACGGAGAGTAACATGGAATGGGAGGGAGTTACATGGAGAGTAACAGGGACTGGGAGGGAGTCACATGGGGAATAACAGGGACTGGGAGGGAGTTATATGGGGAGTAACAGGGACTGGGAGGGAGTTACATGGGGAGTAACAAGGAGACTGGGAGGGAGTTACATGGGGAGTAACAGGGACTGGGAGGGAGTTACAGGAAGAGAAACAGGGACTGGGAGGGAGTTACATGGAGAGTAACAGGGACTGGGAGGGAGTTACATGGAGAGTAACAGGGACTGGAGTGAGTTACATGGAGAGTAATAGGGACTGGGAGGGAGTAACATGGAGAGTAACAGGGACTGGGAGTGAGTTACATGGAGAGTAACAGGGACTGGGAGGGAGTTACATGGAGAATAACAGGGACTGGGAGGGAGTTACATGGAGAGTAACAGGGACTGGGAGGGAGTTACATGGAGAATAACAGGGACTGGGAGGGAGTTACATGGAGAATAACAGGGACTGGGAGGGAGTTACATGGAGAATAACAGGGACTGGGAGGGAGTTACATGGAGAATAACAGGGACTGGGAGGGAGTTACATGGAGAGTAACAGGGACTGGGAGGGAGTTACATGGAGAATAACAGGGACTGGGAGGGAGTTACATGGAGAATAACAGGGACTGGGAGGGAGTTACATGGAGAGTAACAGGGACTGGGAGGGAGTTACATGGAGAATAACAGGGACTGGGAGGGAGTTACATGGAGAGTAACAGGGACTGGGAGGGAGTTACATGGAGAATAACAAGGACTGGGAGGGAGTTACATGGAGAATAACAGGGACTGGGAGGGAGTTACATGGAGAGTAACAGGGACTGGGAGGGAGTTACATGGAGAATAACAGGGACTGGGAGGGAGTTACATGGAGAGTAACAGGGACTGGGAGGGAGTTACATGGAGAATAACAGGGACTGGGAGGGGGTTACATGGAGAATAACAGGGACTGGGACGGAGTTACATGGAGAGTAACAGGGACTGGGAGGGAGTTACATGGAGAATAACAGGGACTGGGAGGGAGTTACATGGAGAATAACAGGGACTGGGAGGGAGTTACATGGAGAATAACAGGGACTGGGACGGAGTTACATGGAGAATAACAGGGACTGGGAGGGAGTTACATGGAGAATAACAGGGACTGGGAGGGAGGCTTTGGGCATCAATGGAACAATTGAAGTGTCCCCTCCCCCTCCCTGATTTTGCCCAGTTCTCAGGCGAGAAACGGGCAAGCCGACAATTGAAAGTCACCCCGAGAGCAACGAGGCAGGAATTGAACCCACAAGGCATGAGGAGAGGGTCGGAGAGGATTCGAGAGAGGAAAGTTCAAGGGAACACTGACCAAAGAACTATCGTCGTGGTGATAATTTAAAGATAGATGTTGCAACGTTGAGATAAGTTGGAGGCTTGAGCTGGGACGAGTATTATCTGGGACGTTTTGCACTGACAACGAGGGGGCCCCCTGACGGGAGCAAGCATTGTGCAGCAATTGCACTTCTGGGTCTCCTCATATATTGTTTGTTATATCAAAGGGAAATGTTTCAGAGAGTCTGAAATTAAAGCAGCCATTACGTTACCACACCAACTTGAGTGTTTATCAGGGCAGCATTTTCCACCAGGTGTCAGCGTGGCTCAGTGGCAGCACGCTCATCTCTGATTCAAGTCCCACTCCAGAGACTTGAGCACATAATGCAGGCTGACACTCCAGGGCAATACTGAGGGAGCACTGCACTGTCGGAGGGTCAGTACTGAGGGAGCACTGCACTGTCGGAGGGTCAGTACTGAGGGAACGCTGCACTGTCAGAGGGTCAGTGCTGAGGGAGCGCTGCACTGTCGGAGGGTCAGTACTGAGGGAGGGCTGCACTGTCGGAGGGTCAGTACCGAGGGAGCGCTGCACTGTCGGAGGGTCAGTACTGAGGGAGCGCTGCACTGTCGGAGGGTCAGTACTGAGGGAGGGCTGCACTGTCGGAGGGTCAGTACCGAGGGAGCGCTGCACTGTCGGAGGGTCAGTACTGAGGGAGCGCTGCACTGTCGGAGGGTCAGTACTGAGGGAGCGCTGCACTGTCGGAGGGTCAGTACTGAGGGAGCGCTGCACTGTTGGAGGGTCAGTGCTGAGGGAGCGCTGCACTGTCGGAGGGTCAGTGCTGAGGGAGCGCTGCACTGTCGGAGGGTCAGCACTGAGGGAGCACTGCACTGTCGGAGGGTCAGTACTGAGGGAGCGCTGCACTGTCGGAGGGTCAGTGCTGAGGGAGCGCTGCACTGTCGGAGGGTCAGCACTGAGGGAGCGCTGCACTGTCGGAGGGTCAGTACTGAGGGAGTGCTGCACTGTCGGAGGGTCAGTACTGAGGGAGTGCTGCAGTGTCGGAGGGTCAGTACTGAGGGAGTGCAGCACTGTCGGAGGGTCAGTACTGAGGGAGGGCTGCACTGTTGGAGGGTCAGTACTGAGGGAGCACTGCACTGTTGGAGGGTCAGTACTGAGGGAGTGCTGCACTGTCGGAGGGTCAGTACTGAGGGAGGGCTGCACTGTCGGAGGGTCAGTACTGAGGGAGCGCTGCACTGTCAGAGGGTCAGTACTGAGGGAGCGCTGCACTGTTGGAGGGTCAGTACTGAGGGAGCACTACACTGTCGGAGGGTCAGTACTGAGGGAGGGCTGCACTGTTGGAGGGTCAGTACTGAGGGAGTGCTGCACTGTCGGAGGGTCAGTACTGAGGGAGTGCTGCACTGTTGGAGGGTCAGTACTGAGGGAGTGCTGCACTGTTGGAGGGTCAGTACTGAGGGAGCGCTGCACTGTCGGAGGGTCAGTACTGAGGGAGCGCTGCACTGTTGGAGGGTCAGTACTGAGGGAGCACTGCACTGTCGGAGGGTCAGTACTGAGGGAGTGCTGCACTGTTGGAGGGTCAGTACTGAGGGAGCGCTGCACTGTCGGAGGGTCAGTACTGAGGGAGCACTGCACTGTCGGAGGGTCAGTACTGAGGGAGCGCTGCACTGTCGGAGGGTCAGTACTGAGGGAGCGCTGCACTGTCGGAGGGTCAGTACTGAGGGAGCGCTGCACTGTCGGAGGGTCAGTACTGAGGGAGCGCTGCACTGTCGGAGGGTCAGTACTGAGGGAGTGCTGCACTGTCGGAGGGTCAGTACTGAGGGAGCACTGCACTGTCGGAGGGTCAGTACTGAGGGAGCGCTGCACTGTCGGAGGGTCAGTACTGAGGGAGCACTGCACTGTCGGAGGGTCAGTACTGAGGGAGCACTGCACTGTCGGAGGGTCAGTACTGAGGGAGCGCTGCACTGTCGGAGGGGCTGTCTTTCAGATGAGATGTTAAACCAAGGCCCCGTCTGCCCTCTCCGGTGAAAGTAAAAGATCCCATGGCCACTACTTTGAGGAAGAGCAGTGGAATTCTCCCCGGTGCCCTGACCAATATTTATTCCTCAACCAACATCACTGAACCGGATTATCTGGTCATTATCACATTACTGTTTGTGGGATCTTGCTGTGTGCAAATTGGCTGCTATGTTTCCTGCATTACAACAGTGACCACACTTCAAAAGAACGTCATTGGCTGTAAAACGCTTTGGGACGTCCTGTGGTTGTGAAAGGCATTATAGAAATGCAAGTTTGTTCTTTCCTTTTCTTTTAAATAAGCCCTGTGCTCTATCCTTACTTGGAAGGTGTACTGTAGAGCGCTTTCTGGCAGGCGGAAGTATTCTTGGTTATCTCCGCTGAAAACTTTCCGGCAGGTTCCTCCAAAAAATTTTGTATTGATTACAGGTCCTCGAAATTCTCCTTTAATAATATCATATCTTAAAGATAAGAAATAACAATACCAGGATGAGAGAGCAGGGAATGGGAATAATCACTAGGCCCATCAAACTCACTCCCCCCACTGCCCACGAAGGCTCTCCCCTATCATGGACTCTCCCCACCCATTTAATCTCCTCCCACAGCCCATCTACACTCTCCCCTATCATGGACTCTCCCCACCCATTTAATCTCCTCTCACAGCCCATGTACACTCTCCCCTATCACAGACTCTCCCCACCCATTTAATCTCCTCCCACAGCCCATCTACACTCTCCCCTATCATGGACTCTCCCCACCCATTTAATCTCCTCCCACAGCCCATGTACACTCTCCCCTATCATGGACTCTACTCACCCATTTAATCTCCTCTCACAGCCCATGTACACTCTCCCCTATCATGGACTCTCCCCACCCATTTAATCTCCTCCCACACCCCATGTACACTCTCCCCTATCATAGACTCTACCCCCCCATTTAATCTCCTCCCACAGCCCATGTACACTCTCCCCTATCATGGACTCTCCCAACCCATTTAATCTCCTCCCACAGCCCATGTACACTCTCCCCTATCATGGACTCTCCCAACCCATTTAATCTCCTCCCACAGCCCATGTACACTCTCCCCTATCATGGACTCGACCCACCCATTTAATCTCCTCCCACAGCCCATGTACACTCTCCCCTCGGAGACTGATCACTGTCGACATTAACCCAGAATGCGTGTCACCCTCACCCATTGCCAGTTAGTTCAGCCTGTGGCGGGATTTTATCAATGTCACACGACATCTTCCGATTCTCGCAGTTGGACTCGTCTGTTCCATCTCCCTCACAGTCCTCGTCTCCATTGCACACGAGTGTCTGACTGACACACTGGCCTGAGACAGAAAAAAACTCAAAAGTTACAGCCTGACTTAGGACCAAACCTTGGGTTGTGGGCAACAAACAAAGACCTGGTGCCAAAGCTCCCTCTACACTGTCCCATCAAACACTCCCAGGGCAGGTACAGCACGGGTTAGATACAGAGTAAAGCTCCCTCTACACTGTCCCATCAAACACTCCCAGGGCAGGTACAGCACGGGTTAGATATAGAGTAAAGCTCCCTCTACACTGTCCCATCAAACACTCCCAGGGCAGGTACAGGGTTAGATACAGAGTAAAGCTCCCTCTACACTGTCCCATCAAACACTCCCAGGGCAGGTACAGCACGGGTTAGATACAGAGTAAAGCTCCCACTGCCCCAGTAATCTCCTTCATTCCAGAATGCCCCCATGGGATCGAAGTGACCTATCCATTTCCCACTTTGCCCATTCCGTGGCCTCTCTGAGTGAGGTGGTATATTTGTGCCACATTGTTGTGATCCGGTGCCCGAGGCTGACAGCCAGCAGGACTCGGGCTGACCGTGCCCCCAAATGCATGGTGGAGCCTTACAATTCACCACCAGAGGGCACCTTCATCACCTCCTGTGGGGCCTCTTACACACTGCCGGCCCGAGGGTTGGCGCACACCGGCCTGTCCCACTACACCATCCCAAACCGCATCAACCAGGGGAAGGGATTACACAACCTGAAGCACATCGGAATTGTTCAGCACATCCCTCGTCCACTGGACAGCCTCTGGTGGAGGCACATGCTCTCAGTTCAAATGTGGGGCCACTGCACTCGTGACCTCCGAACTGAGCATAGACCGCCACTGATCTCCAGCGAGTCTGTAACAAAACAAAGGATTAGTGTGAGAGAGCGGGCTCGAGAACACCCATCACCGGGAATCATCTGGGAACCGGCCCAAACCCGCCCCATCACCGGGAATCATCTGGTAACCGGCCCAAACCCGCCCCATCACCGGGAATCGTCCAGTAACCGGCCCAAACCCGCCCCATCACCGGGAATCAACTGGTAACCGGCCCAAACCCGCCCCATCACCGGGAATCGTCCGGTAACCGGCCCAAACCCGCCCCATCACCGGGAATCAACTGGTAACCGGCCCAAACCCGCCCCATCACCGGGAATCATCTGGTAACCGGCCCAAACCCGCCCCATCACCGGGAATCATCCGGTAACCGGCCCAAACCCGCCCCATCACCGGGAATCATCTGGGAACCGGCCCAAACCCGCCCCATCACCGGGAATCGTCCGGTAACCGGCCCAAACCCGCCCCATCACCGGGAATCATCTGGTAACCGGCCCAAACCCGCCCCATCACCGGGAATCATCCGGTAACCGGCCCAAACCCGCCCCATCACCGGGAATCATCTGGGAACCGGCCCAAACCCGCCCCATCACCGGGAATCGTCCGGTAACCGGCCCAAACCCGCCCCATCACCGGGAATCATCCGGTAACCGGCCCAAACCCGCCCCATCACCAGGAATCGTCCAGTAACCGGCCCAAACCCGCCCCATCATCAGGAATCGTCCGGTAACCGGCCCAAACCCGCCCCATCACCGGGAATCAACTGGTAACCGGCCCAAACCCGCCCCATCACCGGGAATCATCTGGTAACCGGCCCAAACCCGCCCCATCACCGGGAATGATCCGGTAACCGGCCCAAACCCGCCCCATCACCGGGAATCATCTGGGAACCGGCCCAAACCCGCCCCATCACCGGGAATCGTCCGGTAACCGGCCCAAACCCGCCCCATCACCGGGAATCGTCCGGTAACCGGCCCAAACCTGCCCCATCACCGGGAATCGTCCGGTAACCGGCCCAAACCCGCCCCATCACCGGGAATCGTCCGGTAACCGGCCCAAACCCGCCCCATCATCGGGAAACATCCGGTAACCGGCCCAAACCCACCCCATCACCAGGAATCATCTGGGAACCAGCCCAAACCCGCCCCATCACCGGGAATCATCTGGGAACCGGCCCAAACCCGCCCCATCACCGGGAATCGTCCAGTAACCGGCCCAAACCCGCCCCATCACCGGGAAACATCCGGTAACCGGCCCAAACCCACCCCATCACCAGGAATCATCTGGGAACCAGCCCAAACCCGCCCCATCACCGGGAATCATCTGGGAACCGGCCCAAACCTGCCCCATCACCGGGAATCGTCCTGTAACCGGCCCAAATCCGCCCCATCACCGGGAATCGTCCAGTAACCGGCCCAAACCTGCCCCATCACCGGGAATCATCCGGTATCCAATACACCCCGCCCCATCACCGGGAATCGTGCAGTAACCGGCCCAAACCCGCCCCATCACCGGGAATCGTCCAGTAACCAGCCCAAACCCGCCCCATCACCGGGAATCGTCCAGTAACCGGCCCAAACCCGCCCCATCACCGGGAATCATCTGGGAACCAGCCCAAACCCGCCCCATCACCGGGAATCATCTGGGAACCGGCCCAAACCCGCCCCATCACCGGGAATCATCTGGAAACCAGCCCAAACCCGCCCCATCACCGGGAATCATCCAGTAACCAGCCCAAACCCGCCCCATCACCGGGAATCATCCAGTAACCAGCCCAAACCCGCCCCATCACCGGGAATCGTCCAGTAACCGGCCCAAACCCGCCCCATCACCGGGAATCGTCCGGTAACCAGCTCAAACCCGCCCCACCACCGTGAATCGTCCAGTAACCAACCCAAACCCGCCCCATCACCGGGAATCGTCCGGTAACCAGCTCAAACCCGCCCCACCACCTTGAATCGTCCAGTAACCAACCCAAACCCGCCCCACCACCGTGAATCGTCCGGTATCCATCCCAAACCCGCCCCATCACCGGGAATCGTCCGGTATCCAACCCAAACCACCGGGAATCGTCCGGTAACCAGCCCAAACCTGCCCCATCACCGGGAATCGTCCGGTAACCAACCCAAACCTGCCCCACCACCGGGAATCATCCGGTATCCAACCCAAACCCGCCCCATCACCGGGAATCGTCCGGTAACCAACCCAAACCTGCCCCACCACCGGGAATCATCCGGTATCCAACCCAAACCCGCCCCATCACCGGGAATCATCCGGTATCCAACACACCCCGCCCCACCACCGGGAATCGTCCAGTAACCAACCCAAACCCGCCCCATCACCGGGAATCGTCCAGTAACCAACCCAAACCCACCCCATCACCGGGAATCGTCCGGTAACCAACCCACACCCACCCCATCACCGGGAATCGCCCGGTAACCAACCCAAACCCACCCCATCACCGGGAATCGCCCGGTAACCAACCCAAACCCACCCCATCACCAGGAATCGTCCGGTAACCGGCCCAAACCCACCCCATCACCAGGAATCGTCCGGTAACCAACCCAAACCCACCCCATCACCAGGAATCATCCGGTAACCAACCCAAACCCGCCCCATCACCGGGAATCGTCCGGTAACCAACCCAAACCCGCCCCATCACCGGGAATCGTCCGGTAACCAACCCAAACCCGCCCCATCACCGGGAATCGTCCAGTAACCAAACCGCCCCATCACCGGGAATCGTCCGGTAACTGGCCCAAACCCGCCCCATCACCGGGAATCGTCCAGTAACCAAACCGCCCCATCACCGGGAATCGTCCGGTAACTGGCCCAAACCCGCCCCATCACCGGGAATCGTCCGGTAACCAAACCGCCCCACCACCGGGAATCGTCCGTTAACCGGCCCAAACCTGCCCCATCACCGGGAATCGTCTGGTAACCAAACCGCCCTATCACCGGGAATCGTCCGTTAACCGGCCCAAACCCGCCCCATCACCGGGAATCGTCCGGTAACCAAACCGCCCTATCACCGGGAATCGTCCGTTAACCGGCCCAAACCCACCCCATCACCAGGAATCGTCCGTTAACCGACCCAAACCCACCCCATCACCGGGAATCGTCCGGTAACCAAACCGCCCCATCACCGGGAATCGTCTGGTAACCAACCCAAACCCGCCCCATCACCGGGAATCGTCCGGTAACCAACCCAAACCCGCCCCATCACCGGGAATCGTCTGGTAACCAACCCAAACCCGCCCCATCACCGGGAATCGTCCGGTATCCAACCCAAACCCGCCCCATCACCGGGAATCGTCTGGTAACCAACCCAAACCCGCCCCATCACCGGGAATCGTCCGGTAACCAACCCAAACCTGCCCCACCACCGGGAATCATCCGGTATCCAACCCAAACCCGCCCCATCACCGGGAATCATCCGGTATCCAACACACCCCGCCCCACCACCGGGAATCGTCCAGTAACCAACCCAAACCCGCCCCATCACCGGGAATCGTCCGGTAACCAACCCAAACCCACCCCATCACCGGGAATCGTCCAGTAACCAACCTAAACCCACCCCATCACCGGGAATCGCCCGGTAACCAACCCAAACCCACCCCATCACCGGGAATCGCCCGGTAACCAACCCAAACCCACCCCATCACCAGGAATCGTCCGGTAACCGGCCCAAACCCACCCCATCACCGGGAATCGTCCGGTAACCAACCCAAACCCACCCCATCACCAGGAATCGTCCGGTAACCAACCCAAACCCGCCCCATCACCGGGAATCGTCCGGTAACCAACCCAAACCCGCCCCATCACCGGGAATCATCCGGTAACCAACCCAAACCCGCCCCATCACCGGGAATCGTCCGGTAACCAAACCGCCCCATCACCGGGAATCGTCCGTTAACCGGCCCAAACCGCCCCATCACCAGGAATCGTCCGTTAACCGACCCAAACCCACCCCATCACCGGGAATCGTCCGGTAACCAAACCGCCCCACCACCGGGAATCGTCCGGTATCCAACCCAAACCCGCCCCATCACCGGGAATCGTCTGGTAACCAACCCAAACCCGCCCCATCACCGGGAATCGTCCGGTAACCAACCCAAACCCGCCCCATCACCGGGAATCGTCCGGTATCCAACCCAAACCCACCCCATCACCGGGAATCGTCCGGTATCCAACCCAAACCCGCCCCATCACCGGGAATCGTCCGGTATCCAACCCAAACCCGCCCCATCACCGGGAATCGTCTGGTAACCAACCCAAACCCGCCCCATCACTGAGAAACATAGAAACATGGACATAGAAAATAGGAGCAGGAGTAGGCCATTCAGCCCTTCGAGCTTGCTCCACCATTCAATATGATCATGGCTGATCCTCTATCTCAATACCATATTCCCGCTCTCTCCCCATACCCCTTGATGCCTTTTGTGTCTAGAAATCTATCTAGGTCCTTCTTAAATATATTCAGTGACTTGGCCTCCACAGCCTTCTGGGGTAGAGAATTCCACAGGTTCACCACCCTCTGAGTGAAGAAATTTCTCCTCATCTCAGTCCTAAATGTCCTACCCCGTATCCTGAGACTGTGACCCCTCGTTCTGGACACCCCACCCAGGGGAAACATCCTCCCTGCATCCAGTCTATCTAGCCTTGTCAGAATTTTATATGTTTCAATGAGATCCCCTCTCATTCTTCTAAACTCTAGTGAATACAGGCCGAGTCGACCCAATCTCTCCTCATACAACAGTCCTGCCATCCCAGGGATCAGTCTGGTGAACCTTTGCTGTGCTCCCTCTATGGCAAATATATCCTTTCTTAGGTAAGGAGACCAAAACTGCACACAGTACTCCAGGTGTGGTCTCACCAAGGCCCTGTATAACTGCAGTAAGACATCCTTGCTCCTGTACTCAAATCCTCTTGCAATGAAGGCCAACATATCATTCGCCTTCCTAATTGCTTGCTGCACCTTCATGTTTGCTTTCAGTGACTGGTGTACAAGGACACCCAGGTCCCTTTGTACATCAACATTTCCCAATCTACCACCATTTAAATAATACTCTGCCTTTCTGTTTTTCCTTCCGAAGTGGATAACTTCATATTTATCCACATTATACTGCATCTGCCATGTATTTGCCCACTCACTCAACTTGTCTAAATCGCCTTGAAGCCTCTTTGCATCCTCCTCACAACTCACGATCCCACCTAGTTTTGTGTCGTCATCAAACTTGGAAATATTACATTTAGTTCCCTCATCCAAATCATTGACATATATTGTGAATAGCTGGGGCCCAAGCACTGATCCCTGCGGTACCCCACTAGTCACTGCCTGCCACCCCGAAAAAGACCCATTTATTCCTATTCTCTGTTTCCTGTCTGTTAACCAATTTTCAATCCATGCCAGTATATTAACACCAATCCCATATACTTTAATTTTGCACACTAACCTCTTATGTGGGACTTTATCAAAGGCCTTCTGAAAATCCAAATAAACCACATCCACTGGTTCTCCCATATCTATTCTACCCGTTACATCCTCAAAAAACTCCAGTAGATTTGTCAAACATGATTTCCATTTCATAAACCCATGTTGACTTTGTCTAATCCCGTTGATATTTTCTACGTGTCCTGTTATCACATCCTTTATAATAGAATAATCCAGTAACCAGACTAAACCCACCCCATCACCGAGAATAATCCGGTAACCAGACTAAACCCACCCCATCACCGAGAATAATTCGGTAACCAGACCAAACCCACCCCATCACCGAGAATAATCCAGTAACCAGATCAAACCCACCCCATCACTGAAAATAATCCGGTAACCAGATCAAACCCACCCCATCACCGAAAATAATCCGGTAACCAGACCAAACCCACCCCATCACCGAAAATAATCCAGTAACCAGACCAAACCCACCCCATCACCGAAAATAATCCGGTAACCAGATCAAACCCACCCCATCACCGAAAATAATCCGGTAACCAGATCAAACCCACCCCATCACTGAAAATAATCCGGTAACCAGACCAAACCCACCCCATCACTGAAAATAATCCGGTAACCAGATCAAACCCACCCCATCACCGAAAATAATCCGGTAACCAGACTAAACCCACCCCATCACCGAGAATAATCCGGTAACCAGACCAAACCCACCCCATCACCGAGAATAATCCGGTAACCAGACCAAACCCACCCCATCACCGAGAATAATCCGGTAACCAGACCAAACCCACCCCATCACCGAGAATAATCCGGTAACCAGACCAAACCCACCCCATCACCGAGAATAATCCGGTAACCAGACCAAACCCACCCCATCACCGAGAATAATCCGGTAACCAGATCAAACCCACCCCATCACCGAAAATAATCCGGTAACCAGACCAAACCCACCCCATCACCGAGAATAATCCGGTAACCAGACCAAACCCACCCCATCACCGAAAATAATCCGGTAACCAGACCAAACCCACCCCATCACCGAGAATAATCCGGTAACCAGACCAAACCCACCCCATCACCGAGAATAATCCGGTAACCAGATCAAACCCACCCCATCACCGAAAATAATCCGGTAACCAGATCAAACCCACCCCATCACCGAGAATATGTGGCTCTCGAGAGTGAGTGTTGGCAGAGTATTTGACCAATCGGGTCCTCACCTCACCTCAGCCTGCAGCAGGTTAGTGATCAGGAGAGGGACCCCTCCCTCTCCCTCTCCCTCTCCCTCTCCAGAACCCAGAGGCACTGAGGCTGATTTAAGTGCCTGTACCAGCAGGTAGATGCATCAGAGGTGAATGTACGACAGGTAGTGACAGGTGGAGGTATGATGTGGAGATGCCGGTGATGGACTGGGGTGGACAAATGTAAGGAGTCTTACAACACCAGGTTATAGTCCAACAGTTTTATTTGAAATCACAAGCTTTCGGAGCTTTCCTCCTTCGTCAGGTGAGTGTAGGATTCCATAAAGGTATAGCATATATAGTCAGAGAACAATGCCTGGTGATTACAGATAATCTTTCCAACTGCCCGTTATCAAAGCAATCAAAGGAGTTGAATGGTGAGTTGACACAAAGGAATTGAAACATTACATACAGGACTACTGAATACACAAACGGTAATCCCACCAGTGAAAAAAAAGTTATCTGTTTTTAATACAACTGGTCATTCTATCTTTTTCTCTGCCTTTCGGGTGTGTGTGTCCCCCTCTCTCTCTCTCTCTCTGTCTTTGTGTTGTGACCATTTGTATATTCAGTAGTCCTGTACGTAATGTTTCTCTGTCTGAAAACCATTCCACTCCTTTGATTGCTTTGATAACGGGCAGTTGGAAAGATTATCTGTAATCACCAGGCATTGTTCTCTGACTATATATGCTGTACCTTTATGGAATCCTACACTCACCTGACAAAGGAGGAAGCCTCCGAAAGCTTGTGATTTCAAATAAAACTGTTGGACTATAACCTGGTGTTGTAAGACTCCTTACAGGTGGAGGTATGACAGGGAAATGTGTGACAGGTCCATGTGCGAAGGTTAAGGTGTGACAGGCACATGCGTGACAGGTAAAAGTGCAATAATTACATGTGTGACAGGTAAATATGTGACAGGTAAGTTTGTGACAATTACATGTGTACCAGGTAGATGTGTGAAAGGAAGATATGTGACAGGTAAATGTGTAACAGGTAGATGTGTTACAGGAAGATGTTTTACAGGTAGATGTGTTACAGGTGGATGTGTTACAGGTAGATGTGTGACAGGTAGATGTGTGACAGGTAGCTGTGTTACAGGTAGATGTGTTACAGGTAGATGTGTGACAGGTAGATGTGTGACAGTTAGATGCATTACAGGTAGCTGTGTTACAGGTGGATGTGCGATAGGTAGATGTGTGACAGGTAGATAGATGACAGGTAGAAGTGTTACAGGTAGATGTGCGACAGGTAGATATGCGGCAGGTAGATCTGTGATAAGTAGATGCGTGACAGGTAGATGTGTTACAGGATAGATTTGTGACAGGTAGATGTGTGACAGGTAGAAGTGTTACAGGTATATGTGTGACTGGTAGATGTGTTACAGGTAGATGTGTTACAGGTAGATGCATTACAGGTCGATGTGTTGCAGGTAGATGTGTTACAGGTAGATGTGTGACAGATAGAATGTGTGACAGATAGAATGTGTGACAGGTAGATGTGTTACAGGTAGATGTGTGATAGGTAGATGTGTGACAGGTAGATGTGTTACAGGTTAGATTTGTGACAGGTAGATGTGTGACATTTAGACATGTGACAGGTAGATGTGTGACAGGTAGATGTGTTACAGGATAGATTTATGATAGGTAGATGTGTGACATTTAGACATGTGACAGGTAGATGTGTGACAGGTAGATGTGTGACATTTAGATGTGTGACAGGTAGATGTGTTACAGGTAGATGTGTTACAGGTAGATGCATAACAGGTAGATGTGATGCAGGTAGATGTGTTACAGGTATATGCGTAACAGGTAGATGTGTTGCAGGTAGATGTGTTACAGGTATATGTGTGACAGATAGAATGTGTGACAGGTAGATGTGTGACAGGTAGATATGTTGCAGGTAGATGCTTTACAGGTGGATGTGTGACAGGTAGATGTGTTACAAGTAAATGTGTGACAGGTAGATGCGTAACAGGTAGATGTGTTGCAGGTAGATGTGTTACAGGTGGATGTGTGACATTTAGATGTGTTACAGGTATATATGTGTTACAGGTATATGTGTTACAGGTAGATGCGTTACAGGCGGATGTGTTACAAGTAAATGTGATACAGGTAGATGTGTTACAGGTAGATGTGTTACAGGTATATGTGTGAAAGGTAGATGTGTTACAGGTAGATGTGTGACAGATAGAATATGTGACAGGTAGATGTGTTACAGGTAGATGTGTGACAGATAGAATGCGTGACAGGTTGATGGGTGACAGGTAGATGTGTTACAGATAAATGCGTTACAGGTAGATGCGTGACAGGTATATGTTTTACAGGTGATGTGTGATAGGTAGACGTGTGACAGGTAGATGTGTTGCAGGTAGATGTGTTACAGGTATATGTGTGACATGTGCAGGCAATTGGGACTAGCTTAGTGGTATAAACTGGGCGACATGGACATGTTGGGCCGAAGGGCCTGTTTCCATGTTGTAAACTTCTATGATTCTAGGTAGATGTGTGACAGTTGGATGTGTGATAGGCAGATAAGTTACAGGTAGATGTGTGACAATATATGTGTGACAGGTAGATGTGTGACAGGTAGATAGATGACAGGTAGATGTGTGATAGGTTGATGCATTACAGGTATATGTGCAACAGGTAGATGTGTTACAAGTAAATGTGTTACAGGTAGATGTGTTGCAGGTAGATGTGTGACAGGTAGATGTGTGACAGGTAGATGTGTGACAGGTAGATGTGTTACCGGTAAATGTGTTACAGGTATATGTGTTGCAGGTATATGTGTGACAGATAGAAGTGTGACAGGTAGATGTGTTACAGGTAGATGTGTAACAGGTAGATGTGTTACAGGTATATGTGTTGCAGGTATATGTGTGACAGATAGAAGTGTGACAGGTAGATGTGTGACAGGTAGATGTGTTGCAGGTAGATGCTTTACAGGTGGATGTGTGACATTTAGATGTGTTACAAGTAAATGCGTTACAGGTAGATGCGTAACAGGTAGATGTGTTGCAGGTAGATGTGTTACAGGTATATGTGTGACAGATAGAATGTGTGACAGGTAGATGTGTTACAGGTAGATGTGTGACAGGTAGATGTGTTACAGGTATATGTGTGACAGATAGAATGTGTGACAGGTAGATGTGTTACAGGTGGATGTGTGACAAATAGATGTGTTACAAGTAAATGCGTTACAGGTAGATGCGTAACAGGTAGATGTGTTGCAGGTAGATGTGTTACAGGTATATGTGTGACAGATAGAATGTGTGACAGGTAGATGTGTTACAGGTAGATGTGTGACAGGTAGAATGCGTGACAGGTTGATGGGTGACAGGTAGATGTGTTACAGGTAGATTTCTGACAGGTAGATGTGTTACAGGTAGATTTCTGACAGGTAGATGTGTTACAGGTAGATGCGTTACAGGTGGATGTGTGACAGGTATATTTCTGACAGGTAGATGTGTTACAGGTAGATGCGTTACAGGTAGATGCGTTACAGGTAGATGTTTTACAGGTGATGTGTGATAGGTAGACGTGTGACAGGTAGATGTTTTGCAGGTAGATGTGTTACAGGTATATGTGTGACATGTGCAGGCAATTGGGACTAGCTTAGTGGTATAAACTGGGCGACATGGACAGGTTGGGCCGAAGGGCCTGTTTCCATGTTGTAAACTTCTATGATTCTAGGTAGATGTGTGACAGTTGGATGTGTGATAGGCAGATAAGTTACAGGTAGATGTGTGACAATATATGTGTGACAGGTAGATGTGTGACAGGTAGATAGATGACAGGTAGATGTGTGATAGGTCGATGCATTACAGGTATATGTGCAACAGGTAGATGTGTTACATGTATATGTGTGACAGATAGAATGTGTGACAGGTAGATGTGTGACAGGTAGATGTGTTACAGGTAGATCTGTAACATTTAAATGTGTGACAGGTAGATGTGTTACAGGTAGATGTGTTACAGGTAGGTGTGTTGCAGGTATATGTGTGACAGATAGAAGTGTGACAGGTAGATGTGTGACAGGTAGATGTGTTACAGGTAGATGTGTGGCAGGTAGATGTGTGGCAGGTAGATGTGTGATAGGTTGATGCATTACAGGTATATGTGCAACAGGTAGATGTGTTACAGGTAGATCTGTAACATTTAAATGTGTGACAGTAGATGTGTTGCAGGTAGGTGTGTTACAGGTAGATGTGTGACAGGTAGATGTGTGACAGGTGGATGTGTTACAGGTAGATGTGTTACTGGAAGATGTTTTACAGGTATATGTGTAACAGATAGAATGTGTGACAGGTTGATGTGTGACAGGTAGATGTGTTACAGGTAGGTGTGTTGCAGGTTGGTGTGTTACAGTTATATGTGTGACAGGTAGATGTGTTACAGGTAAATGTATGACAGTATATGTGTGACAGATAAAATGTGTGACAGGTTGATGTGTGACAGGTAGATGTGTGATGTGTGACAGATAGAAGTGTGACAGGCAGATGTGTTACAGGTAGATGTGTAACAGGTGGATGTGTGACAGGTAGATGTGTTACAAGTAAATGTGTTACAGGTAGATGCGTAACAGGTAGATGTGTTGCAGGTAGATGTGTTACAGGTTGATGTGTGACAGGAAGATGTGTGATAGGCAGATATGTTACAGGTAGATTGCGATAGGTAGATGTGTGACAGGTAGATAGATGACAGGTAGATGTGTGATAGGTTGATGCATTACAGGTATATGTGCAACAGGTAGATGTGTTACATGCATATGTGTGACAGATAGAATGTGTGACAGGTAGATGTGTGACAGGTAGATGTGTTACAGGTAGATCTGTAACATTTAAATGTGTGACAGGTAGATGTGTTACAGGTAGATGTGTTACAGGTAGATCTGTAACATTTAAATGTGTGACAGGTAGATGTGTGACAGGTAGATGTGTTACAGGTAGATCTGTAACATTTAAATGTGTGACAGGTAGATGTTTTACAGGTATATGTGTAACAGATAGAATGTGTGACAGGTTGATGTGTGACAGATAGATGTGTTACAGGTAGGTGTGTTACAGGTAGATGTGTTACAGGTAGGTGTGTTGCAGGTAGGTGTGTTACAGGTAGATGTGTTACAGGTGGATGTGTAACAGGTAGATGTGTTGCAGGTAGATGCTTTACAGGTTGATGTGTGACAGGAAGATGTGTGATAGGCAGATATGTTACAGGTAGATTGCGATAGGTAGATGTGTGACAGGTAGATAGATGACAGGTAGATGTGTGATAGGTTGATGCATTACAGGTATATGTGCAACAGGTAGATGTGTTACATGCATATGTGTGACAGATAGAATGTGTGACAGGTAGATGTGTGACAGGTAGATGTGTTACAGGTAGATCTGTAACATTTAAATGTGTGACAGGTAGATGTGTTACAGGTAGATGTGTTACAGGTAGATCTGTAACATTTAAATGTGTGACAGGTAGATGTGTGACAGGTAGATGTGTTACAGGTAGATCTGTAACATTTAAATGTGTGACAGGTAGATGTTTTACAGGTATATGTGTAACAGATAGAATGTGTGACAGGTTGATGTGTGACAGATAGATGTGTTACAGGTAGGTGTGTTACAGGTAGATGTGTTACAGGTAGGTGTGTTGCAGGTAGGTGTGTTACAGGTAGATGTGTTACAGGTAGGTGTGTTGCAGGTAGGTATGTTACAGGTAGATGTGCGACAGGCAGATGTGTTACAGGTAGATGTATGACAGTATATGTGTGACAGATAAAATGTGTGACAGGTTGATGTGTGACAGGTAGATGTGTTACAGGTAGATTTGTGACAGGTAGATGCGTTACAGGTAGGTGTGTGACTGGTAGATGTGTGACAGGTAGTTGTGACAGGTAAATGTGTGATTCCTTTTGATGTATGTCAGTAGTAACAATGGGCTTCATCTGCCCACCACGAGCAATGCCACGGGAGATATGCTGGTGTTGTGTGAGATGAATCCGTCACACTTCGGAGTGTGAAAGGTGTTGCTAAAAAACAATTCCTGCTGGTTTATCTGGCCTAATAAACTGGCCCCTCCCCAACAGCAGGAACCCGGGATTTACAAGCAGACACCAACCTACAGAAACATCTCTCAGCAATTAGCCGCTAAACGACCTCTGGGTGTGTCTGCTTTGACCAATTTCCCACAGGGAGACCTGAGCAGCGGCCTTAAAGGAACACAGCTCCAAACTTGGCAGCTAAACATCAAGTCATGCTCCAGACTACGTACGAGAATGGCTAATATTTAAAGAACATGTGCAGGAATTACAACAAACATTCATTCCTGTCTGGCGCAAAAATAAAACAGGAAAGGTGGCTCAACGGTGGCTTACAAAAGAAATTAGGGATAGTATTAGATCCAAAGAGGAGACATATAAAATTGCCAGAAAAAGCGGCAAGCCTGAGGATTGGGAGCAGTTCAGAATTCAGCAAAGGAGGACTCTGGAACAGTTCCTACAGATTGGAGGGTGGCAAATGTAACCCCACTATTTAAACAGGAGGGAGAGAAAAAACAGGGAATTACAGACCAGTTAGCCTAACATCAGTAGTGGGGAAAATGCTAGAGTCTATTATAAAAGATGTGATAACAGAACACTTGGAGGACATTAACGGGATTGGACAAAGTCAGCATGGGTTTATGAAAGGGAAATCATGCTTAACAAATCTACTGGAGTTTTTTGAGGATGTAACTAGTAGAATAGATAGGGGAGAACCAGTGGATGTGGTGTATTTGGATTTTCAGAAGGCTTTTGATGAGGTCCCACACAAGAGGTTAGTGTGCAAAATTAAAGCACATGGGACTGGGGGGAATATACTGGCATGGATTGAGAATTGGTTGACAGACAGGAAACAGAGAGTAGGAACAAACGGGTCTTTTTCCGGGTGGCAGGCAGTGACTAGTGGGGTACCGCAGGGATCAGTGCTTGGGCCCCAGCTATTCACAATATATATCAATGATTTGGATGAGGGAACTAAATGTAACATTTCCAAGTTTGCAGACGACACAAAGCTGGGGTGGAATGTGAGCTGTGAGGAGGATGCAAAGAGGCTCCAATGTGATTTGGACAAGTTGGGTGACTGGGCAAGAACATGGCAGATGCAGTATAATGTGGATAAATGTGAGGTTATCCACTTTGGTTGTAAAAACAGAAAGGCAGATTATTATCTGAATGGTGATAGATTGGGAAAAGGGGAGGTGCAATGAGACCTGAGTGTCCTTGTACACCAGTCGCTGAAAGCGAGCATTCAGGTGCAGCAAGCAGTTAGGAAGGCGAATGGTATGTTGGCCTTCATTGCAAGAGGATTTGAGTACAGGAGCAGGGATGTCTTACTGCAGTTATACAGGGCCTTGGTGAGACCACATCTGGAGTATTGTGTGCAGTTTTGGTCTCCTTATCTGAGGAAGGATGTCCTTGCCATGGAGGGAGTGCAACAAAGGTTTACCAGACTGATTCCTGGGATGGCAGGACTGACGTATGAGGAGAGATTGGGTCGACTAGGCCTATATTCACTAGAGTTTAGAAGAATGAGAGGTGATCTCATCGAAACATATAAAATTCTAACAGGACTAGACAGACTAGATGCAGGGAGGTTGTTCCCGATGGCTGGGGAGTCCAGAACCAGGGGTCACAGTCTCAGGATACGGGGTATGCCATTTAGAACCGAGATGAGGAGAAATTTCTTCACTCAAAGGGTGGTGAACCTGTGGAATTCTCTACCACAGAAGGCAGTGGAGGCCAAGTCATTAGATGTATTCAAGAAGGAGATAGATATATTTCTTAATGCTAAAGGGATCAAGGGATATGAGGAAAAAGCGGGAACAGGGTACTGAGTTAGACGATCAGCCATGATCATTTTGAATGGCGGAGCAGGCCCGAATGGCCGAATGGCCTACTCTTGCTCCTATTTTCTATGTTTCTATGAGAAACGCCATGGGAGATCTACAAATGGTCGTCAGTATGCTCGGGGATGTTGGCTCTCTCCCGTTTGTCTGCCCAGTCTGAACATAAGAAGGGTTGTCGTTCACAGCAAGACACTTTGTGAAAGGCTGGGATTTCGTTCTTGTGCCGTTGCTGATTGGTTGCCTACTTGCCCTTCTGGAATTGTTATTAGTGGCCGTTAGCGAGTCTTCACTCACCTGAGTGTTGTTGCAGCCCTCGCAGTCACTCCATGGGCTGAACGGAGCCCATTGGCAGTGTATAGCACTGTTGGCAGAGAAGGTGTGAGTTAGACAATGTGTTAATCAAAGTCATCCTCGTCCCCCACTGACCATCGAATCAGTCCACCATTCGGTTTCTATCAAACTTCACAAGACTCCGAATCTCTCAATCCCTTCACTCTGAATCTCTCAATCCATTCACTCCGTGTCCCTCGATCCCTTCTCTCCATGTCCCTCAATCCCTTCTCCCTGATTCCCTCGATCCCTTCTCTCCGTGTCCCTCGATCCCTTCTCTCCGTGTCCCTCGATCCCTTCACTCCGTGTCCCTCGATCCCTTCTCTCCGTGTCCCTCGATCCCTTCTCTCCGAGTCCCTCATTCCCATTTCTCCGTGTCCCTCAATCCCTTCTCTTCGTGTCCCTCATTCCCATCTCTCCGTGTCCCTCAATCCCTTCACTCCGTGTTTCTCAATCCCTTCTCTCCGTGTCCCTCATTCCCATCTCTCCGTGTCCCTCAATCCCTTCTCTTCGTGTCCCTCATTCCCATCTCTCCGTGTCCCTCAATCCCTTCACTCCGTGTCCCTCGATCCCTTCTCTCCGTGTCCCTCATTCCCTTCACTCCATGTCCCTCAATCCCTTCTCTCTGTGTCCCTCAATCCCTTCTCTCCGTGTCCCTCAATCCCTTCCCTCCATGTCCCTCAATCCCTTCTCTCCGTGTCCCTCAATCCCTTCTCTCCATGTCCCTCAATCCCTTCCCTCCATGTCCCTCAATCCCTTCCCTCCATGTCCCTCAATCCCTTCTCTCCGTGTCCCTCATTCCCTTCTCTCCGTGTCCCTCAATCCCTTCTCTCCGTGTCCCTCAATCCCTTCCCTGGATCTGGTAGCTTCCCTGTACATAAACAAGGCTCTGAGGGACGGGACAGAAACTTGTTCACTTACGAATATTGTCCTTGGACCCAGGCCTGGGCCATCACCATGGAAACCAGGAGCAACAGCTAAAGGGAGCACAAAATGAGGCGTGAAAATGTCAAACAGTTGGACTTTCCTTTCCCTCTCCTGCTCTCTGGCTGCTCATGGCTGCTCTTCTCTGCTGCTCTGGAGGAGGCCATTCAGCCCATTCCCTTTCCCCACACCCTGTTTGCAGAAGAGAGTTCCAAACTTCTCCCACCTTTTGTGTGTAGAAGTGTTTCCTAGCTTCACTCCTGAAAGTCGTGGCTCTAATTTTCAGGCTACGTCCCCTAGCCCTAGTATTCAAGTATAGGAGATCTCCAAAAACAGGTACAAATACATCAGCAGTCAGAAGCAATAATCCAGCAACTAACCTGTAACTCCTGCATGGTCCCTTTAAATAGCACTGGTGGGGGGTCCTCCATGCTGTTTATGACCTGGCTGGAGTGTTGAGTTCCAAAATCGTATCTGTCCCTTTAAATCAGTGTTGCGCACTGATCTACCACATATTCCCCCTACTTTACATGCTGCCGGCGTTCGTTATCAGCGCGTGTGAAAACACCTTTACCAAGATGGTGTCTGCCGCAAGTCATGCCAGAAATGTGCTTGCGCATTCCGGACACCACGTGTCCCAAATTCGAGCCCCCCACGTCCTAACAACCCTCTGCATGAAAACATATCTCCTAACATCCCCCTTCAATCTTTTGGTGATTATATCACTGACTCACCCACCAGTGGAATTACTTTTTACCTGATTTACTTTACTAAAGCCCCTTTATGAGAATAGACTGGCGGCTAACATAAAAGGGAATCCAAAAGTCTTCTCCAGGCATGTAAACAGTAAACGGGCAGTAAGAGGGGGGGCGGGGTTGATTAGGGACCATAAAGGAGATCTACTCATAGAGGCAGGGGGGGTGGCCAAGGTACTAAATGAGTACTTTGCATCTGTCTTTACCAAGGAAGAAGATGCTCCCTGAGTCTCAGTAAAGGAAGATATAGTTGAGATACTGGATGGGATAATAATTGATAAAGTGGAGGTACTAGAAAGGTGAGCTGTACTTAAAGTAGATAAGTGACCCGGTCTGGATGGGATGCATCCCAGGTTGCTGAGGGAAGTAAGGGTGGAAATTGCGGAGGTACTGGCCATAATCTTCCAAACATCCGTAGATACGGGGGTGGTGCCAGAGGACTGGAGAATTGCAAATGTTACACCTTTGTTCAAAAAAGGGTGTAAGGATAAACCCAGCAAATACAGGCCAGTCAGTTTAACGTCAGTGGTGGGGAAACTTTTAGAAACGATAATCCGGGACAGAATTAACAGTCACTTGGACAAGGATGGATTGATTAGGGAAAGCCAGCATGGATTCGTTAAAGGCAAATCATGTTTAACTGACCTGATAGAGTTTTTTGATGAGGTAACAGAGAGCGTAGATGAGAGCAATGCAGTTGATGTGTATATGGACTTTCAAAAGGCGTTTGATAAAGTGCCGCATGGTAGGCTTATCATCAAGATTGAAGCCCATGGAATAAAGGGGGCAGTAGCAACATGAATACAGAATTGGCTAAGGGACAGTAAACAGAGAATAATGGTTAACAGTTGTTTTTCGGACTGGAGGGAGGTGTACAGTGGTGTTCCCCAGGGGTCGGTGCTGGGACCACTGCTTTTCTTGATATATATTAATGACTTGGACTTGGGTGTACAGGGCACAATTTCAAAATTTGCAGATGAGAGAAAACTTGGAAGTGTAGTAAACAGTGAGGAGGATAGTGATAGACTTCAAGAGGATATAGACAGGCTGGTGGAATGGGCGGACAGGTGGCAGATGAAATTTAACACAGAAAAATGCAAAGTGATACATTTCGGTAGGAAGAATGAGGAGAGGCAATATAAACTAGAGGGCACAACTCTAAAAGAGGTACAGGAACAGAGAGGTCTGGGGGTATATTTGCACAAATCGTTGAAGGTGGCAGGGCAGGTTGAGAAAGTGGTTAAAAAAGTATACGGGATCCTGGGCTTTATAAATAGAGGCATAGAGTACAAAAGTTTGGAAATCACGATGAACTTTTATAAAACACTGGTTTGGCCACAACTGGAGTATTATGTCCAGTTCTGGGCACTGCACTTCAGGAAAGATGTGAAGGCCTTAGAGAGGGTGCAGAAGAGATTTACTAGAATGATTCAAGGGATGAGGGACTTTAGTTAAGTGGATAGACTGGAGAAGCTGGGGTTGTTCTCCTTGGAACAGAGAAGGTTGCGAGGAGATTTGATCGAGGTATTCAAAATCAGGAAGGGTCTAGACAGAGTAGATAGAGAGAAACTGTTCCCATTGGCGAAAGGGTCAAGAACCAGAGGACATAGATTTAAGGTGATTGGCAAAAGAACCAAAGGTGACATGAGGAAAAACTTTTTTACACAGTGAGTGGTTAGGATCTGGAATGCACTGCCCGAGGGGGTGGAGGCAGATTCAATCATGGCTTTCAAAAGGGAACTGGATAAGTACTTGAAAGGAAAAAATTTGCAGGGCTACTGGGAAAGGGCGGGGGAGTGGGACTAGCTGGATTGCTCTTGCATAGAGCTGGCACGGACTCGGTGGGCCTCCTTCCGTGCTGTAACCTTTCTATGATTCTATGATTCTTTGATTGTAATTTTGAACTTCTTTTCATCTGCGCGACCTCCTATGTTGTAATGAACAGAGCCCAGTTTCTCCGGCCTCTCCTGAAGCCTCTGATCCCAGGAATCATCTCAGCGACTCTCATCTTCACTCTCCCCATGGTCTTCATGACTTTCCTAGAGTAAGGCCCAAAACTGGACACAGTGGGGGTGATTTTGGTCTCCAAGGGTTAGATTATGAGGAGAGATTACATAGACTGGACTTGTATTCCCTGGAATATAGAAGGTTAAGGGGTGATTTGATTGAGGTCCTTAGGATTATGAATGGAATTGATAGGGTAGATGAAGAGAAACATTTTCCACTGGTGGGGGAGTCAAGGACAAGGAGACAGAACATTAAAATCAGAGCCAGGCCATTCAGGAGGGAAATGAGGCAACACTTCTTCACACAAAGGGTGGTAAAAGAGTGGAACAAAAAGCAGTAAATGCTAGCTCAATTAATACAGCAGCATAGTGGTTATGTTACTGGACTAGTAATCCAGAGGCCTGGACTAAAAATCTCAGAGTCATGAGTTCAAATCCCGCCACGGCAGCTGGGAAATTGAAATTCAATTCAATTAATTAAATAAAAATCTGGAATTAAAATACTAGTATCAGTAATGGTGGCCATGAAACGACCGGATTGTCGTAAAAACCCATCTGGTTCATGACTGTCCTTTAGGGAAGGAAACCTGCCGTCCTTACCTGGTCTGGCCTAAATGTGACTCCAAACCCACAGCAATGTGGTTGATTCTTAATTGCCCTCTGAAATGGCCGAGCAAGACACTCAGTTGTAAAATCTCGCGACGAAAAGTCATAATAAGAATAAAACCGGACACGACAACGGCAAAACACCAAGCCCAGTCGACCCTGTAAGGTCCTCCTCACTAACATCTGGGGACTTGTGCCAAAATTGGGAGAGCTGTCCCACAGACTAGTCAAGCAACAGCCTGACATAGCCAGAATCATATCTTTCAGCCAACGTCCCAGACTCTTCCATCACCATCCCTGGGTATGTCCTGTCCCACCGGCAGGACAGACCCACCAGAGGTGGCGGTACAGTGATATACAGTCAGGAGGGAGTGGCCCTGGGAGTCCTCAACATTGACTCTGGACACCATGAAATCTCATGGAATCAGGTCAAACATGGGCAAGGGAACCTCCTGCTGATGACCACCAACTGTCCTCCCTCAGCTGATGAATCAGTCCTCCTCCATGTTGAGCACCACTTGGAGGAAGCACTGAGAGTAGCAAGGGCACAGAATGTACTCTGGGTGGGGGACTTCAATGTCCATCACCAAGAGTGGCTCGGTAGCACCACTACTGATCGAGCTGGCCGAGTCCTGAAGGACACAGCTGCCAGACTGGGCCTGCGGCAGTTGGTGAGCGAACCAACACGAGGGAAAAACTTACTTGACCTCATCCTCACCAATCTACCTGTCGCAAATGCATCTGTCCATGACAGTATTGGTAGGAGTGACCACCGCACAGTCCTCGTGGAGACGAAGTCCCGTCTTCGCACTGAGGACACCATCCAACGTGTTGTGTGGCACTACCACCGTGCTAAATGGGATAGATTCAGAACAGATCTGGCAGCTCAAAACTGGGCATCCATGAGGCACTGTGGGCCATCAGCAGCAGCAGAATTATATTCCACCACAATCTGTAACCTCATGGCCCGGCATATTCCTCACTCTACAATTACCAACAAGCCAGGGGATCAACCCTGGTTCAATGAGGAGTGTAGAAGAGCATGCCAGGAGCAGCACCAGGCGTACCTAAAAATGAGGTACCAACCTGGTGAAGCTACAACTCAGGACGACATCCATGCTAAACACCAGAAGCAACATGCTGTAGACAGAGCTAAGCGATTCCACAACCAACGGATCAGATCAAAGCTCTGCAATCCTGCCACATCCAGTCGTGAATGGTGGTGGACAATTAAACAACTAATGGGAGGAGGAGGCTCTGCAAACATCCCCATCCTCAATGATGGTGGAGTCCAGCACATGAGTGCAAAAGACAAGGCTGAAGCGTTTGCAACCATCTTCAGCCAGAAGTGCCGAGTGGATAATCCATCTCGGCCTCCTCCCGATATCCCCACCATCACAGAAGCCAGTCTTCAGCCAATTCGATTCACTCCACGTGATATCAAGAAACAGCTGAGTGCACTGGATACAGCAAAGGCTATGGGCCCCGACAACATCCCAGCTGTAGTGCTGAAGACTTGTGCTCCAGAACTAGCTGCCCCTCTCGCCAAGCTGTTCCAGTACAGCTACAACACTGGCATCTACCCGACAATGTGGAAAATTGCCCAGGTATGTCCTGTCCACAAAAAGCAGGACAAATCCAATCCGGCCAATTACCGCCCCATCAGTCTACTCTCAATCATCAGCAAAGTGATGGAAGGTGTCGTCGACAGTGCTATCAAGCGGCACTTACTCACCAATAACCTGCTCACCGATGCTCAGTTTGGGTTCCGCCAGGACCACTCGGCTCCAGACCTCATTACAGCCTTGGTCCAAACATGGACAAAAGAGCTGAATTCCAGAGGTGAGGTGAGAGTGACTGCCCTTGACATCAAGGCAGCATTTGACCGAGTGTGGCACCAAGGAGCCCTAGTAAAATTGAAGTCAATGGGAATCAGGGGGAAAACTCTCCAGTGGCTGGAGTCATACCTAGCACAAAGGAAGATGGTAGTGGTTGTTGGAGGCCAATCATCTCAGCCCCAGGACATTGCTGCAGGAGTTCCTCAGGGCAGTGTCCAAGGCCCAACCATCTTCAGCTGCTTCATCAATGACCTTCCCTCCATCATAAGGTCAGAAATGGGGATGTTCGCTGATGATTGCACAGTGTTCAGTTCCATTCGCAACCCCTCAGATAATGAAGCAGTCCGAGCCCGCATGCAGCAAGACCTGGACAACATCCAAGCTTGGGCTCATAAGTGGCAAGTAACATTCGCGCCAGATAAGTGCCAGGCAATGACCATCTCCAACAAGAGAGAGTCTAACCACCTCCCCTTGACATTCAACGGCATTACCATCGCCGAATCCCCCACCATCAACATCCTGGGGGTCACCATTGACCAGAAACTTAACTGGACCAGCCATATAAATACCGTGGCTACGAGAGCAGGTCAGAGGCTGGGTATTCTGCGGCGAGTGACTCACCTCCTGACTCCCCAAAGCCTTTCCACCATCTACAAGGCACAAGTCAGGAGTGTGATGGAATACTCTCCACTTGCCTGGATGAGTGCAGCTCCAACAACACTCAAGGAGCTTGACACCATCCAGGATGAAGCAGCCCACTTGATTGGCACCCCATCCACCACCCTAAACATTCACTCCCTTCACCACCGGCGCACTGTGGCTGCAGTGTGTACCATCCACAGGATGCACTGCAGCAACTCGTCAAGGCTTCTTCGACAGCACCTCCCAAACCCGCGACCTCTACCACCTAGAAGGACAAGAGCAGCAGGCACATGGGAACAACACCACCTGCACGTTCCCCTCCAAGTCACACACCATCCCGACTTGGAAATATATCGCCGTTCCTTCATTGTCGCTGGGTCAAAATCCTGGAACTCCCTTCCTAACAGCACTGTGGGAGAACCGTCACCACACGGACTGCAGCGGTTCAAGAAGGCGGCTCCCCACCACCTTCTCAACGGCAATTAGGGATGGGCAATAAATGCCGGCCTCGCCAGCGACGCCCACATCCCATGAACGAAAAAAAAAAATTTAAATCTGGGATCAATAGATTTTTGCTAGCCCAGGGTGTTAAGGGACATGGAGCCAAGGTCAGTGGATGGAGTTAGGATACAGATCAGACATGATTTCATTGAATGGCGGAGCAGGCTCGAGGGGCTGAATGGCCTCCTCCTGTTCCTATGAAACAGACAGGAGGTGGGCAGGACGAGAGCAGCGGCCTGGTCCCCTTGACAGCTCACAGGTTGGACCAGTCTCAGATTGTGGGGTTGTGACAAGCTGCCAGTGCGAAACACACTCCCCATTGACCATCCGCTGTCACACACCCGCCCGTCACACACCCCGCCCGTCACACACCCCGCCCGTTATACACCCCGCCCGTTATACACCCGCCCGTCACACACCCCGCCCGTCACACACCCCGCCCGTCACACACCCCGCCCGTCACACACCCCGCCCGTCACACACCCGCCCGTTATACACCCCGCCCGTTATACACCCGCCCGTCACACACCCCGCCCGTCACACACCCCGCCCGTCACACACCCGCCCGTCATACATCCCGCCCGTCACACACCCCGCCCGTCATACACCCGCCCGTCACACACCCCGCCCGTCATACACCCCGCCCGTCACACACCCCGCCCGTCACACACCCTGCCCGTCACACACCCCGCCCGTCACACACCCCGCCCGTCATACACCCCGCCCGTCACACACCCCGCCCGTCATACACCCCGCCCGTCACACACCCGCCCGTCATACACCCCGCCCGTCACACACCCGCCCGTCATACACCCCGCCCGTCACACACCCGCCCGTCATACACCCCGCCCGTCACACACCCGCCCGTCACACACCCCGCCCGTCATACACCCCGCCCGTCATACACCCCGCCCGTCATACACCCCGCCCGTCATACACCCGCCCGTCATACACCCCGCCCGTCATACACCCGCCCGTTACACACCCGCCCGTTATACACCCTGCCCGTCATACACCCGCCCGTTACACACCCGCCCGTTATACACCCCGCCCGTCAGACACACCCGCCCGTCATACACACCACCCGTCATACATCCCGCCCGTCATACACCCCGCCCGTCATACATCCCGCCCGTTATACACCCGCCCGTTATACACCCGCCCGTTATACACCCGCCCGTTATACATCCCGCCCGTCATACACCCCGCCCGTTATACACCCGACCGTCATACACCCCGCCCGTCATATACCCCGCCCGTCATAGACCCCGCCCGTCATACACCCGCCCGTCACACACCCCGCCCGTCATACACCCCGCTCGTCATACACCCCGCTCGTTATACACCGCGCTCGTCATACACCCCGCCCGTGATACACCCCGACCGTTATACACCCGCCCGTCATACACCCCGCCCGTCATACACCCCGCCCGTTATACACCCGCCCGTCATACACCCCGCCCGTCATATACCCCGCCCGTCATAGACCACGCCCGTCATACACCCGCCCGTCACACACCCCGCCCGTCATACACCCCGCTCGTTTTACACCCCGCCCGTTATACACCCCGCCCGTTATACACCCGCCCGTTATACACCCCGCCCGTCATATACCCCGCCCGTCATAGACCCCGCCCGTCATACACCCGCCCGTCACACACCCCGCCCGTCATACATCCCGCCCGTTATACACCCCGCCCGTCATACACCCCGCTCGTCATACACCCCGCTCGTCATACACCCCGCCCGTTATACACCCCGCCCGTCATACATCCCGCCCGTCATACACCCCGCCCGTCATACACCCCGCTCGTTATACACCCCGCCCGTTATACACCCCGCCCGTGATACACCCCGCCCGTTATACACCCGCCCGTTATATACCCCGCCCGTTATACACCCCGCCCGTCATACACCCCGCCCGTTATACACCCGCCCGTTATACACCCGCCCGTTATACACCCCGCCCGTGATACACCCCGCCCGTTATACACCCCGCCCGTTATACACCCGCCCGTTATACACCCCGCCCGTGATACACCCGCCCGTCATACACCCACCCCGTTATACATCCCGCCCGTTATACACCCGCCCGTTATACACCCCGCCCGTTATACACCCGCCCGTTATACATCCCGCCCGTTATACACCCCGCCCGTTATACACCCGCCCGTTATACATCCCGCCCGTTATACATCCCGCCCGTTAAACACCCCGCCCGTTATACACCCCGCCCGTTATACACCCGCCCGTTATACATCCCGCCCGTCATACACCCCGCCCGTTATGCACCCCGCCCGTTATACACCCGCCCGTTATACACCCGCCCGTTATACACCCCGCCCGTTATACACCCCGCCCGTCACACACCCCGCCCGTCATACATCCCGCCCGTTATACACCCCGCCCATTATACACCCGCCCGTTATACACCCGCCCGTTATACACCCGCCCGTCATACACCCCGCCTGTTATACACCCCGCCGGTTATACACCCCGCCCATTATACATCCCGCCCGTCATAGACCCCGCCCGTCATACACCCCGCCCGTTACACACCCGCCCGTCATACACCCCGCCCGTCACACATCCGCCCGTTACACACCCGCCCGTCATACACACCCGCCCGTTATACACCCCGCCCGTCATACACCCCGCCCGTCATACACCCCGCCCGTCATACACCCGCCCGTCATACACCCGCCCGTCATACACCCCGCCCGTCATACACCCCGCCTGTCATACACCCGCCCGTCATACACCCCGCCCGTCATACACCCCGCCCGTCATACACCCCGCCCGTCATACACCCGCCCGTCATACACCCTGCCCGTTATACATCCCGCCCGTTATACACCCGCCCGTCATACACCACGCCCGTCATACACCCCGCCCGTCACACACCCGCCTGTTACACACCCGCCCGTCATACACCCGCCCGTCATACACCCCGCCCGTCATACACCCCGCCCGTCATACACCCCGCCCGTTATGCACCCCGCCCGTTATACACCCGCCCGTTATACACCCCGCCCGTCATACATCCCGCCCGTTATACACCCCGCCCATTATACACCCGCCCGTTATACACCCGCCCGTTATACACCCGCCCGTCATACACCCCGCCTGTTATACACCCCGCCGGTTATACACCCCGCCCATTATACATCCCGCCCGTCATAGACCCCGCCCGTCATACACCCCGCCCGTTACACACCCGCCTGTCATACACCCCGCCCGTCATACACCCCGCCCGTCACACATCCGCCCGTTACACACCCGCCCGTCATACACACCCGCCCGTTACACACCCGCCCGTCATACACCCGCCCGTCATACACCCCGCCCGTTATACACCCCGCCCGTCATACACCCCGCCCGTCATACACCCCGCCCGTCATACACCCCGCCCGTCATACACCCGCCCGTCATACACCCGCCCGTCATACACCCGCCCGTCATACACCCCGCCCGTTATACACCCCGCCCGTCATACACCCCGCCCGTCATACACCCCGCCCGTCATACACCCGCCCGTCATACACCCCGCCCGTTATACATCCCGCCCGTTATACACCCGCCCGTCATACACCCGCCCGTCATACACCCCGCCCGTTATACATCCCGCCCGTTATACACCACGCCCATCATACACCACGCCCGTCACACACCCGCCCGTTACACACCCGCCCGTCATACACCCGCCCGTCATACACCCCGCCCGTCATACACCCCGCCCGTCATACACCCCGCCCGTTATACACCCGCCCGTCATACACCCCGCCCGTTATACATCCCGCCCGTCATACACCCGCCCGTCATACACCCGCCCGTCATACACCCCGCCCGTTATACATCCCGCCCGTTATACACCACGCCCGTCATACACCACGCCCGTCACACACCCGCCCGTTACACACCCGCCCGTCATACACCCGCCCGTCATACACCCCGCCCGTCATACACCCCGCCCGTCATACATCCCGCCCGTTATACACCCGCCCGTCATACACCCGCCCGTCATACACTCCGCCCGTCATACATCCCGCCCGTTATACACCCGGCCGTTACACACCCGCCCGTCATACACCCGCCCGTCATACACCCCGCCCGTCATACACCCCGCCCGTCATACACCCGCCCGTCATAAACCCCGACCGTTATACACCCCGCCCGTCATACACCCCGCCCGTTATACACCCGCCCGTCATAAACCCCGCCCGTTATACACCCCGCCCATCATACACCCCGCCCGTTATACACCCCGCCCGTTATACACCCGCCCGTCATACACCCCGCCCGTTATACACCCCGCCCGTTATACACCCGCTCGTTATACACCCGCCCGTTATACACCCGCCCGTCATACACCCCGCCTGTTATACACCCCGCCGGTTATACACCCCGCCCATTATACATCCCGCCCGTCATAGACCCCGCCCGTCATACACCCCGCCCGTTACACACCCGCCTGTCATACACCCCGCCCGTCATACACCCCGCCCGTCACACATCCGCCCGTTACACACCCGCCCGTCATACACACCCGCCCGTTACACACCCGCCCGTCATACACCCGCCCGTCATACACCCCGCCCGTTATACACCCCGCCCGTCATACACCCCGCCCGTCATACACCCCGCCCGTCATACACCCCGCCCGTCATACACCCGCCCGTCATACACCCGCCCGTCATACACCCGCCCGTCATACGCCCGCCCGTCATACACCCCGCCCGTTATACACCCCGCCCGTCATACACCCCGCCCGTCATACACCCCGCCCGTCATACACCCGCCCGTCATACACCCCGCCCGTTATACATCCCGCCCGTTATACACCCGCCCGTCATACACCCGCCCGTCATACACCCCGCCCGTTATACATCCCGCCCGTTATACACCACGCCCATCATACACCACGCCCGTCACACACCCGCCCGTTACACACCCGCCCGTCATACACCCGCCCGTCATACACCCCGCCCGTCATACACCCCGCCCGTCATACACCCCGCCCGTTATACACCCGCCCGTCATACACCCCGCCCGTTATACATCCCGCCCGTCATACACCCGCCCGTCATACACCCGCCCGTCATACACCCCGCCCGTTATACATCCCGCCCGTTATACACCACGCCCGTCATACACCACGCCCGTCACACACCCGCCCGTTACACACCCGCCCGTCATACACCCGCCCGTCATACACCCCGCCCGTCATACATCCCGCCCGTTATACACCCGCCCGTCATACACCCGCCCGTCATACACTCCGCCCGTCATACATCCCGCCCGTTATACACCCGGCCGTTACACACCCGCCCGTCATACACCCGCCCGTCATACACCCCGCCCGTCATACACCCCGCCCGTCATACACCCGCCCGTCATAAACCCCGACCGTTATACACCCCGCCCGTCATACACCCCGCCCGTTATACACCCGCCCGTCATAAACCCCGCCCGTTATACACCCCGCCCGTCATACACCCCGCCCGTTATACACCCCGCCCGTTATACACCCGCCCGTCATACACCCCGCCCGTTATACACCCCGCCGGTTATACACCCCGCCCGTCATACACCCCGCCCGTTATACACCCCGCCCGTCATACACCCCGCCCGTTATACACCCCGCCCGTTATACACCCCGCCCGTTATACACCCCACCCGTCATACATCCCGCCCGTTATACACCCCGCCCGTTATACACCCGCCCGTTATATACCCCGCCCGTTATACACGCCGCCCGTCATACACCCCGCCCGTCATACACCCCGCTCGTTATACACCCGCCCGTCATACACCCCGCCCGTTATACACCCGCCCGTCATACACCCCGCCCGTCATACACCCCGCCCGTCATACACCCGCCCGTCATACACCCGCCCGTCATACACCCCGCCCGTCATACACCCCGCCCGTTACACACCCGCCCGTCATACACCCCGACCGTTATACACCCCGCCCGTCATACACCCCGCCCGTCATACATCCCGCCCGTTATACACCCGCCCGTTACACACCCGCCCGTCATACACCCGCCCGTCATAAACCCCGACCGTTATACACCCCGCCCGTCATACACCCCGCCCGTTATACACCCGCCCGTTACACACCCGCCCGTCATACACCCGCCCGTCATGAACCCCGACCGTCATACACCCCGCCCGTCATACACCCCGCCCGTCATACACCCCGCCCGTCATACATCCCGCCCGTTATACACCCGCCCGTTACACACCCGCCCGTCATAAACCCCGCCCGTTATACACCCCGCCCGTTATACACCCCGCCCGTTATACACCCGCCCGTCATAAACCCCGCCCGTTATACACCCCGCCCGTTATACACCCCGCCCGTTATACACCCCGCCCGTCATACACCCCGCCCGTTATACACCCCGCCCGTTATACACCCCGCCCGTCATACACCCCACCCGTTATACACCCCGCCCGTTATACACCCCGCCCGTTATACACCCCGCCCGTCATACACCCCACCCGTTATACACCCCGCCCGTTATACACCCCGCCCGTTATACACCCCGCCCGTCATACACCCCGCCCGTTATACACCCCGCCCGTCATACACCCCGCCCGTCATACACCCGCCCGTCATACACCCTGCCCGTCATACACCCCGCCCGTTATATACCCGTCCGTCACACACCCCGCCCGTCACACACCCCGCCCGTTATACACCCCGCCCGTTATACACCCCGCCCGTTGTACACCCGACCGTTATACACCCCGCCCGTCATACACCCCGCCCGTCATAAACCCCGCCCGTTATACACCCCACCCGTTATACACCCCGCCCGTCATAAACCCCGCCCGTTATACACCCGCCCGTCATACACCCCGCCCGTCATAAACCCCGCCCGTTATACACCCCGCCCGTTATACACCCCGCCCGTCATAAACCCCGCCCGTTATACACCCGCCCGTCATAAACCCCGCCCGTTATACACCCGCCCGTCATAAACCCCGCCCGTTATACACCCCGCCCGTTATACACCCGCCCGTCATACACCCCGCCCGTTATACACCCCGCCCGTTATACACCCGCCCGTCATAAACCCCGCCCGTTATACACCCCGCCCGTCATACACCCCGCCCGTCATACACCCCGCCCGTTATACACCCGCCCGTCATACATCCCGCCCGTTATACACCCCGCCCGTTATACATCCCGCCCGTTATACACCCCGCCCGTTATACACCCGCCCGTCATGCACCCCGCCCGTTATACATCCCGCCCGTTATACACCCCGCCCGTTATACACCCCGCCCATTATACACCCCGCCCGTTATACACCCGCCCGTCATACACCCCGCCCGTTATACACCCCGCCCGTTATACACCCGCCCGTTATACACCCGCCCGTTATACACCCCGCCCGTTATACACCCCGCCCGTTATACACCCGCCCGTTATACACCCGCCCATTATACACCCCGCCCATTATACACCCCGCCCGTTATACACCCGCCTGTCATACACCCCGCCCGTTATACACCCCGCCCGTTATACACCCGCCCGTTATACACCCGCCCGTTATACACCCTGCGCGTTACACACCCCGCCCGTTATACACGCTGCCTGGTACACACCCATCCGTCAAACACCCATCCGTTACACACCTGCCCGTTACACACCCCGCCCGTTATACACGCTGCCTGGTACACACCCATCCGTCAAACACCCATCCGTTACACACCTGCCCGTTACACACCCCGCCCGTTATACACGCTGCCTGTTACACACCCATCCGTCACACACCCATCCGTTACACACCTGCCCGTTATACAACCGCCCATTATACACCCTGCCCGTTACACACCCATCTGTTACACACCCATCCGTTACACACCTGCCTGTTATACACCCTGCCCGTTACACACCCATCTGTTACACACCCATCCGTTACACAGTTGCCCGTTATACACCCCGCCCGTTATACACCCTGCCCGTTATACACCCCGCCCGTTATACACCCGCCCGTTATACACCACGCCCGTTATACACCCCGCCCATTATACACCCGCCCGTTATACACCCCGCCCGTTATACACCCCGCCCGTTATACACCCGCCCGTTATACACCCCGCCCGTTATACACCCGCCCGTTATACACCCCGCCCGTTATACACCCGCCCGTTATACACCCTGCCCGTTATACACCCGCCCGTTATACACCCGCCCGTTATACACCCGCCCGTTATACACCCCGCCCATTATACACCCGACCGTTATACACCCCGCCCATTATACACCCGCCCGTTATACACCCCATCCATTATACACCCCGCCCATTATACACCCGCCCGTTATACACCCCGCCCATTATACACCCTGCCCGTTACACACCCATCTGTTACACACCCATCCGTTACACACCTGCCTGTTATACACCCTGCCCGTTACACACCCATCTGTTACACACCCATCCGTTACACACCTGCCCGTTATACACCCCGCCCGTTATACACCCTGCCCGTTATACACCCCGCCCGTTATACACCCGCCCGTTATACACCCCGCCCGTTATACACCCCGCACGTTATACACCCCGCCCGTTATACACCCCGCCCGTTATACACCCGCCCGTTATACACCCCGCCCGTTATACACCCGCCCGTTATACACCCCGCCCGTTATACACCCCGCCCGTTATACACCCGCCCGTTATACACCCCGCCCGTTATACACCCGCCCGTTATACACCCTGCCCGTTATACACCCGCCCGTTATACACCCGCCCGTTATACACCCGCCCGTTATACACCCGCCCGTTATACACCCCGCCCATTATACACCCGCCCGTTATACACCCCACCCATTATACACCCCGCCCGTTATACACCCCGCCCGTTATACACCCCGCCCGTTATACACCCCGCCCGTTATACACCCGCCCGTTATACACCCCGCCCATTATACACCCGCCCGTTATACACCCCGCCCGTTATACACCCCGCCCGTTATACACCCCGCCCGTTATACACCCCGCCCGTTATACACCCCGCCCGTTATACACCCGCCCGTTATACACCCCGCCCGTTATACACCCGCCCGTTATACACCCCGCCCGTTATACACCCCGCCCATTATACACCCGCCCGTTATACACCCCGCCCGTTATACACCCGCCCGTTATACACCCCGCCCGTTATACACCCGCCCGTTATACACCCGCCCGTTATACACCCGCCCGTTATACACCCCGCCCGTTATACACCCGCCCGTTATACACCCCGCCCGTTATACACCCGCCCGTTATACATCCCGCCCGTTATACACCCCGCCCGTTATACACCCGCCCGTTATACACCCCGCCCATTATACACCCGCCCGTTATACACCCGCCCGTTATACACCCTGCCCGTTATACACCCGCCCGTTATACACCCCTCCCGTTATACACCCGCCCGTTATACACCCCGCCCATTATACACCCGCCCATTATACACCCCGCCCATTATACACCCGCCCGTTATACACCCCACCCACTATACACCCCGCCCGTTATACACCCCGCCCGTTATACACCCCGCCCGTTATACACCCGCCCGTTATACCCCCCGCCCATTATACACCCGCCTGTTATACACCCCGCCCATTATACACCCGCCCGTTATACACCCGCCCGTTATACACCCCGCCCGTTATACACCCGCCCGTTATACACCCCGCCCGTTATACACCCCGCCCATTATACACCCGCCCGTTATACACCCCGCCCGTTATACACCCGCCCGTTATACACCCCGCCCATTATACACCCGCCCGTTATACACCCGCCCGTTATACACCCAGCCCGTTATACACCCCGCCCGTTATACACCCCGCCCGTTATACATCCCGCCCGTTATACACCCCGCCCGTTATACACCCGCCCGTTATACACCCCGCCCATTATACACCCGCCCGTTATACACCCAGCCCGTTATACACCCCGCCCGTTATACACCCCGCCCGTTATACACCCGCCCGTTATACACCCAGCCCGTTATACACCCCGCCCGTTATACACCCCGCCCGTTATACATCCCGCCCGTTATACACCCCGCCCGTTATACACCCGCCCGTTATACACCCCGCCCATTATACACCCCGCCCGTTATACATCCCGCCCGTTATACACCCCGCCCGTTATACACCCGCCCGTTATACACCCCGCCCGTTATACACCCCGCCCGTTATACACCCGCCCGTTATACCCCCCGCCCATTATACACCCGCCTGTTATACACCCCGCCCATTATACACCCGCCCGTTATACACCCGCCCGTTATACACCCCGCCCGTTATACACCCGCCCGTTATACACCCCGCCCGTTATACACCCCGCCCGTTATACACCCCGCCCATTATACACCCGCCCGTTATACACCCGCCCGTTATACACCCCGCCCATTATACACCCGCCCGTTATACACCCGCCCGTTATACACCCAGCCCGTTATACACCCCGCCCGTTATACACCCCGCCCGTTATACATCCCGCCCGTTATAGACCCCGCCCGTTATACACCCGCCCGTTATACACCCCGCCCATTATACACCCGCCCGTTATACACCCTGCCCGTTATACACCCTGCCCATTGACTCCAATGAAGGGGAAGATTTTTAATGGTATGTCCATGTGATCCTTTACCTCCCGTCTTGTGTCCCCACCGAAAATGAATTCCATCACCACCCACCTCCCCCCAGTGTTCTAAGGACCCCAGTGTGGACACATGCCCTCCTCCAGAGGAGCCTCCCTCCCTCCCCCCCCGCCCCCTGGACTGGGCTCTCTGGGATGTGGAGAATCAGCTCACACTCACACTGATTTACCGGCCCCACTTTGTATCGGGGAAGACTCATTGATGCTCTCGTCCTTCCCATTCCCCCTCGGTGGGTGAAAT
This sequence comes from Heptranchias perlo, assembly GCF_035084215.1. NCBI lineage: Eukaryota > Metazoa > Chordata > Chondrichthyes > Hexanchiformes > Hexanchidae > Heptranchias > Heptranchias perlo. The sequence goes on from NC_090328.1 coordinate 2,321,061, forward strand.
AACTTTCGCCAGAAGGGTGTCCTGCCCATGATGGGGGTCAGGGGAGGAGACCCAGCAGGGGGTCCCTGCTCCTGATGGGGGGGCGGGTGGGGGGAGACCCAGCAGCTCCAGATGGGGGGGCGGGGGAGTAGACCCAGCAGAGGGTCCCTGCTCCGCATGGGGAGCGGGTGGGGGGAGACCCAGCAGGGGGTCCTGCTCCTGATGGGGGGGCGGGTGGGGGGAGACCCAGCAGGGGGTCCTGCTCCTGATGGGGGTGGGCCGGGGGGAGACCCAGCAGGGGGTCCTGCTCCTGATGGGGGTGGGGGGAGACCCAGCAGGGTGTCCTGCCCATGATGGGGGGCGGGTGGGAGGAGACCCAGAAGGGTGTCCTGCCCATGATGGGGGGCGGGTGGGGGGAGACCCAGCAGCTCCAGATGGGGGGCGGGGGAGTAGACCCAGCAGGGGGTCCTGCTCCTGATGGGGGGCGGGTGAGGGGAGACCCAGCAGGGGGTCCTGCTCCTGATGGGGGTGGGCCGGGGGGAGACCCAGCAGGGGGTCCTGCTCCTGATGGGGGTGGGGGGAGACCCAGCAGGGGGTCCTGCTCCTGATGGGGGTGGGGGGAGACCCAGCAGGGGGTCCTGCTCCTGATGGGGGTGGGGGGAGACCCAGCAGGGTGTCCTGCTCCTGATGGGGGGCGGGTGGGGGGAGACCCAGCAGGGTCTCCTGCTCCTGATGGGGGGAGACCCAGCAGGGGGTCCTGCTCCTGATGGGGGTGGGCGGGGGAAGACCCAGCAGGGGCTCCTGCTCCTGATGGGGGGTGGGCGGGGGGGGATACCCAGCAGGGGGTCCTGCTCTTGATGGGGGTGGGGGGAGACCCAGCAGGGGGTCCTGCTCCTGATGGGGGGAGACCCAGCAGGGGGTCCTGCTCCTGATGGGGGGCGGGTGGGGGAAGACCCACCAGGGGGTTCTGCTCCTGCTGGGGGGCGGGTGGGGGAAGACCCACCAGGGGGTTCTGCTCCTGCTGGGGGTAGACCCAGCAGGGGGTCCTGCTCCTGATGGGGGTAGACCCAGCAGGGGGTCCTGCTCCTGATGGGGGTGGGTGGAGGAAGACCCACCAGGGGGTCCTGCTCCTGCTGGCTCCCCAGCTCCCCAGCGACTCCTGCTGGAAAGTGCAAATCTATGGTCAGCGGGGCGAGGCCTCGATAGGGCTCAGCTGTGGTTTCCCGTCCTCCCTCTCCAATCAAACTCAACACCTAGGGTCAGGCCTGAAGCATGTTCTCTGGGCCGAGGTTTCGGAGGGCTGCTGGGACTGAACATCACACACACACACGGGGCAAGTGGAGAGCACGGGCAGAGGTGTCCTTTTTAAAGAAAGAATATTGTACCTTCATCCCTGCGCGGTGTCCGTCCCTCTCGCACTGACCGCTCCTGGAGAATCAGCCCACTGGCTCAGTGTCCTCGGTCAGTATCTGGATGCAATTCACACAAACCAGCCCCAGATTACACAACGTCTGAAGATTCAGGGAGGCGGGTCTGAGTATTGGTCCTGCTCCCAAGACACTCGTGTTGTGTTACCAACAGAATCTGTACGTGTGAGATAAAAACAGAAAACGCTGGAGAAGATCAGCAAGTCAGAAAGCGTCTGTGGAGAAAGAGAAACAGAGTTAATGGTTCAGGTCGAAGACCCTTCGTCAGAACTGCCAGTCATTGACCTGAAACATTAACTCTGATTCTCTCTCCACAGACGCTGCTTCACTTGCTGATCTTCTCCAGCATTTTCTGTTTTTATTTCTGTACGTGAGAGTGTGTGTCCGAGTGTATATGTGAGAGTGTGTGTCCGAGTGTATATGTGAGAGTGTGTGTCCGAGTGTATATGTGAGAGTGTGTGTCCGAGTGTATAGGTGAGAGTGTGTGTCCGAGTGTATATGTGAGAGTGTGTGTCCGAGTGTGTACGTGAGAGTGTGTGTCCGAGTGTATATGTGAGAGTGTGTGTCCGAGTGCATATGTGAGAGTGTGTGTCCGAGTGTATATGTGAGAGTGTGTGTCCGAGTGTATATGTGAGAGTGTGTATGTGAGAGTGTGTGTCCGAGTGTATATGTGAGAGTGTGTGTCCGAGTGTGTATGTGAGAGTGTGTGTCTGAGTGTATATGTGAGAGTGTGTATCTGAGTGTATATGTGAGAGTGTGTATCTGAGTGTGTATGTGAGAGTGTGTGTCCGAGTGTATATGTGAGAGTGTGTGTCCGAGTGTGTATGTGAGAGTGTGTGTCCGAGTGTATATGTGAGAGTGTGTATCTGAGTGTATATGTGAGAGTGTGTATCTGAGTGTATGTGAGAGTGTGTATCCGAGTGTATATGTGAGAGTGTGTGTCCGAGTGTATATGTGAGAGTGTGTATCTGAGTGTATATGTGAGAGTGTGTGTCCGAGTGTATATGTGAGAGTGTGTATCTGAGTGTATGTGAGAGTGTGTGTCCGAGTGTGTATGTGAGAGTGTGTATCTGAGTGTGTATGTGAGAGTGTGTGTCCGAGTGTGTATGTGAGAGTGTGTATCTGAGTGTATATGTGAGAGTGTGTATCTGAGTGTATATGTGAGAGTGTGTGTCCGAGTGTGTATGTGAGAGTGTGTGTCCGAGTGTATATGTGAGAGTGTGTGTCCGAGTGTGTATGTGAGAGTGTGTGTCCGAGTGTGTATGTGAGAGTGTGTGTCCGAGTGTATATGTGAGAGTGTGTATCTGAGTGTGTATGTGAGAGTGTGTGTCCGAGTGTATATGTGAGAGTGTGTGTCCGAGTGTATATGTGAGAGTGTGTATCTGAGTGTATATGTGAGAGTGTGTATCTGAGTGTGTATGTGAGAGTGTGTGTCCGAGTGTATATGTGAGAGTGTGTGTCCGAGTGTGTATGTGAGAGTGTGTGTCCGAGTGTGTATGTGAGAGTGTGTGTCCGAGTGTATATGTGAGAGTGTGTATCTGAGTGTGTATGTGAGAGTGTGTGTCCGAGTGTATATGTGAGAGTGTGTATCTGAGTGTGTATGTGAGAGTGTGTGTCCGAGTGTATATGTGAGAGTGTGTGTCCGAGTGTATATGTGAGAGTGTGTGTCCAAGTGTGTACGTGAGAGTGTGTATCTGAGTGTTTTTTGTGAGAGTGTGTGTCCGAGTGTATATGTGAGAGTGTGTGTCCGAGTGTATATGTGAGAGTGTGTATCTGAGTGTGTATGTGAGAGTGTGTGTCCGAGTGTATATGTGAGAGTGTGTGTCCGAGTGTATATGTGAGAGTGTGTGTCCGAGTGTATATGTGAGAGTGTGTATCTGAGTGTATATGTGAGAGTGTGTATCTGAGTGTGTATGTGAGAGTGTGTGTCCGAGTGTATATGTGAGAGTGTGTATCTGAGTGTATATGTGAGAGTGTGTATCTGAGTGTGTATGTGAGAGTGTGTGTCCGAGTGTATATGTGAGAGTGTGTATCTGAGTGTGTATGTGAGAGTGTGTGTCCGAGTGTATATGTGAGAGTGTGTATCTGAGTGTGTATGTGAGAGTGTGTGTCCGAGTGTGGATGTGAGAGTGTGTATCTGAGTGTGTATGTGAGAGTGTGTGTCCGAGTGTATATGTGAGAGTGTGTGTCCGAGTGTGTATGTGAGAGTGTGTGTCCGAGTGTATATGAGAGAGTGTGTATCTGAGTGTGTATGTGAGAGTGTGTGTCCGAGTGTGGATGTGAGAGTGTGTATCCGAGTGTGTATGTGAGAGTGTGTGTCCGAGTGTATATGTGAGAGTGTGTGTCCGAGTGTGTATGTGAGAGTGTGTGTCCGAGTGTGTATGTGAGAGTGTGTATCTGAGTGTGTATGTGAGAGTGTGTGTCCGAGTGTATATGTGAGAGTGTGTGTCCGAGTGTGTATGTGAGAGTGTGTGTCCGAGTGTGTATGTGAGAGTGTGTGTCCGAGTGTATATGTGAGAGTGTGTATCTGAGTGTGTATGTGAGAGTGTGTGTCCGAGTGTATATGTGAGAGTGTGTGTCCGAGTGTGTATGTGAGAGTGTGTGTCCGAGTGTATATGAGAGAGTGTGTGTCCAAGTGTGTATGTGAGAGTGTGTATCTGAGTGTGTATGTGAGAGTGTGTGTCCGAGTGTATATGTGAGAGTGTGTGTCCGAGTGTATATGTGAGAGTGTGTGTCCGAGTGTATATGTGAGAGTGTGTGTCCGAGTGTGTACGTGAGAGTGTGTGTCCGAGTGTATATGTGAGAGTGTGTGTCCGAGTGCATATGTGAGAGTGTGTGTCCGAGTGTATATGTGAGAGTGTGTGTCCGAGTGTATATGTGAGAGTGTGTATCTGAGTGTGTATGTGAGAGTGTGTGTCCGAGTGTATATGTGAGAGTGTGTATCTGAGTGTATATGTGAGAGTGTGTATCTGAGTGTGTATGTGAGAGTGTGTGTCCGAGTGTGGATGTGAGAGTGTGTGTCCGAGTGTATATGTGAGAGTGTGTATGTGAGAGTGTGTATGTGAGAGTGTGTATCCGAGTGTATATATGAGAGTGTGTGTCCGAGTGTATATGTGAGAGTGTGTATCTGAGTGTGTATGTGAGAGTGTGTGTCCGAGTGTATATGTGAGAGTGTGTGTCCGAGTGTATATGTGAGAGTGTGTGTCCAAGTGTGTACATGAGAGTGTGTATCTGAGTGTTTTTTGTGAGAGTGTGTGTCCAAGTGTATATGTGAGAGTGTGTATCTGAGTGTATATGTGAGAGTGTGTATCTGAGTGTGTATGTGAGAGTGTGTGTCCGAGTGTATATGTGAGAGTGTGTGTCCGAGTGTGTATGTGAGAGTGTGTGTCCGAGTGTATATGTGAGAGTGTGTGTCCGAGTGTGTATGTGAGAGTGTGTGTCCGAGTGTGTATGTGAGAGTGTGTGTCCGAGTGTATATGTGAGAGTGTGTATCTGAGTGTATATGTGAGAGTGTGTGTCCGAGTGTATAGGTGAGAGTGTGTATCTGAGTGTATATGTGAGAGTGTGCATCTGAGTGTGTATGTGAGAGTGTGTGTCCGAGTGTATATGTGAGAGTGTGTATCTGAGTGTATATGTGAGAGTGTGTGTCCGAGTGTATAGGTGAGAGTGTGTATCTGAGTGTATATGTGAGAGTGTGTGTCCGAGTGTATATGTGAGAGTGTGTGTCCAAGTGTATATGTGAGAGTGTGTATCTGAGTGTATATGAGAGAGTGTGTGTCTGAGTGTATATGTGAGAGTGTGTGTCCGAGTGTATATGTGAGAGTGTGTGTCCGAGTGTGGATGTGAGAGTGTGTGTCCGAGTGTATATGTGAGAGTGTGTGTCCGAGTGTGGATGTGAGAGTGTGTGTCCGAGTGTGTATGTGAGAGTGTGTGTCCGAGTGTATATGTGAGAGTGTGTATCTGAGTGTGTATGTGAGAGTGTGTGTCCGAGTGTATATGTGAGAGTGTGTATCTGAGTGTATATGTGAGAGTGTGTGTCCGAGTGTATATGTGAGAGTGTGTGTCCGAGTGTATATGTGAGAGTGTGTGTCCGAGTGTGTACGTGAGAGTGTGTGTCCGAGTGTATATGTGAGAGTGTGTGTCCGAGTGCATATGTGAGAGTGTGTGTCCGAGTGTATATGTGAGAGTGTGTGTCCGAGTGTATATGTGAGAGTGTGTATGTGAGAGTGTGTATGTGAGAGTGTGTATCCGAGTGTATATATGAGAGTGTGTGTCCGAGTGTATATGTGAGAGTGTGTATCTGAGTGTATATGTGAGAGTGTGTGTCCGAGTGTATATGTGAGAGTGTGTATCTGAGTGTATATGTGAGAGTGTGTATCTGAGTGTGTATGTGAGAGTGTGTGTCCGAGTGTATATGTGAGAGTGTGTGTCCGAGTGTGTATGTGAGAGTGTGTGTCCGAGTGTATATGTGAGAGTGTGTGTCCGAGTGTGTATGTGAGAGTGTGTGTCCGAGTGTGTATGTGAGAGTGTGTGTCCGAGTGTATATGTGAGAGTATGTATCTGAGTGTGTATGTGAGAGTGTGTGTCCGAGTGTATATGTGAGAGTGTGTGTCCGAGTGTATATGTGAGAGTGTGTATCTGAGTGTATATGTGAGAGTGTGTATCTGAGTGTGTATGTGAGAGTGTGTGTCCGAGTGTATATGTGAGAGTGTGTGTCCGAGTGTGTATGTGAGAGTGTGTGTCCGAGTGTGTATGTGAGAGTGTGTGTCCGAGTGTGTATGTGAGAGTGTGTGTCCGAGTGTATATGTGAGAGTGTGTATCTGAGTGTGTATGTGAGAGTGTGTATCCGAGTGTATATGTGAGAGTGTGTATCTGAGTGTGTATGTGAGAGTGTGTGTCCGAGTGTATATGTGAGAGTGTGTATCTGAGTGTGTATGTGAGAGTGTGTGTCCGAGTGTATATGTGAGAGTGTGTGTCCGAGTGTATATGTGAGAGTGTGTGTCCAAGTGTGTACGTGAGAGTGTGTATCTGAGTGTTTTTTGTGAGAGTGTGTGTCCGAGTGTATATGTGAGAGTGTGTGTCCGAGTGTATATGTGAGAGTGTGTATCTGAGTGTGTATGTGAGAGTGTGTGTCCGAGTGTATATGTGAGAGTGTGTGTCCGAGTGTATATGTGAGAGTGTGTGTCCGAGTGTATATGTGAGAGTGTGTGTCCGAGTGTGTATGTGAGAGTGTGTATCTGAGTGTATATGTGAGAGTGTGTATCTGAGTGTATATGTGAGAGTGTGTATCTGAGTGTGTATGTGAGAGTGTGTGTCCGAGTGTATATGTGAGAGTGTGTATCTGAGTGTGTATGTGAGAGTGTGTGTCCGAGTGTGGATGTGAGAGTGTGTATCTGAGTGTGTATGTGAGAGTGTGTGTCCGAGTGTGTATGTGAGAGTGTGTGTCCGAGTGTATGTGAGAGTGTGTATCTGAGTGTGTATGTGAGAGTGTGTATCTGAGTGTGTATGTGAGAGTGTGTATCTGAGTGTATATGTGAGAGTGTGTATCTGAGTGTATATGTGAGAGTGTGTATCTGAGTGTGTATGTGAGAGTGTGTGTCCGAGTGTATATGTGAGAGTGTGTATCTGAGTGTGTATGTGAGAGTGTGTGTCCGAGTGTGGATGTGAGAGTGTGTATCTGAGTGTGTATGTGAGAGTGTGTGTCCGAGTGTGTATGTGAGAGTGTGTGTCCGAGTGTATGTGAGAGTGTGTATCTGAGTGTGTATGTGAGAGTGTGTGTCCGAGTGTGGATGTGAGAGTGTGTGTCCGAGTGTATATGTGAGAGTGTGTATCTGAGTGTGTATGTGAGAGTGTGTGTCCGAGTGTGTATGTGAGAGTGTGTATCTGAGTGTATATGTGAGAGTGTGTGTCCGAGTGTATATGTGAGAGTGTGTGTCCGAGTGTGTACGTGAGAGTGTGTGTCCGAGTGTATATGTGAGAGTGTGTGTCCGAGTGCATATGTGAGAGTGTGTGTCCGAGTGTATATGTGAGAGTGTGTGTCCGAGTGTGTACGTGAGAGTGTGTGTCCGAGTGTATATGTGAGAGTGTGTGTCCGAGTGTATATGTGAGAGTGTGTGTCCGAGTGTGTACGTGAGAGTGTGTGTCCGAGTGTATATGTGAGAGTGTGTGTCCGAGTGCATATGTGAGAGTGTGTGTCCGAGTGTATATGTGAGAGTGTGTGTCCGAGTGTATATGTGAGAGTGTGTATGTGAGAGTGTGTATGTGAGAGTGTGTATCTGAGTGTTTTTTGTGAGAGTGTGTGTCCAAGTGTATATGTGAGAGTGTGTGTCCGAGTGTATATGTGAGAGTGTGTGTCCGAGTGTATATGTGAGAGTGTGTGTCCGAGTGTATATGTGAGAGTGTGTATCTGAGTGTATATGTGAGAGTGTGTATCTGAGTGTGTATGTGAGAGTGTGTGTCCGAGTGTATATGTGAGAGTGTGTGTCCGAGTGTGTATGTGAGAGTGTGTGTCCGAGTGTATATGTGAGAGTGTGTGTCCGAGTGTGTATGTGAGAGTGTGTGTCCGAGTGTGTATGTGAGAGTGTGTGTCCGAGTGTATATGTGAGAGTGTGTATCTGAGTGTATATGTGAGAGTGTGTGTCCGAGTGTATAGGTGAGAGTGTGTATCTGAGTGTATATGTGAGAGTGTGCATCTGAGTGTGTATGTGAGAGTGTGTGTCCGAGTGTGTATGTGAGAGTGTGTGTCCGAGTGTATATGTGAGAGTGTGTGTCCGAGTGTATATGTGAGAGTGTGTGTCCAAGTGTATATGTGAGAGTGTGTATCTGAGTGTATATGAGAGAGTGTGTGTCTGAGTGTATATGTGAGAGTGTGTGTCCGAGTGTATATGTGAGAGTGTGTGTCCGAGTGTGGATGTGAGAGTGTGTGTCCGAGTGTATATGTGAGAGTGTGTATCTGAGTGTATATGTGAGAGTGTGTGTCCGAGTGTGTATGTGAGAGTGTGTATCTGAGTGTATATGTGAGAGTGTGTGTCCGAGTGTATATGTGAGAGTGTGTGTCCGAGTGTAGATGTGAGAGTGTGTGTCCGAGTGTGTATGTGAGAGTGTGTGTCCGAGTGTATATGTGAGAGTGTGTGTCCGAGTGTGGATGTGAGAGTGTGTGTCCGAGTGTGTATGTGAGAGTGTGTGTCCGAGTGTATATGTGAGAGTGTGTGTCCGAGTGTATATGTGAGAGTGTGTGTCCGAGTGTGTGTGTGAGAGTGTGTATCTGAGTGTATATGTGAGAGTGTGTGTCTGAGTGTATATGTGAGAGTGTGTATCTGAGTGTGTATGTGAGAGTGTGTGTCTGAGTGTATATGTGAGAGTGTGTATCTGAGTGTGTATGTGAGAGTGTGTGTCCGAGTGTATATGTGAGAGTGTGTATCTGAGTGTGTATGTGAGAGTGTGTATCTGAGTGTGTATGTGAGAGTGTGTGTCCGAGTGTGTATGTGAGAGTGTGTGTCCGAGTGTATATGTGAGAGTGTGTGTCCGAGTGTACATGTGAGAGTGTGTATCTGAGTGTATATGTGAGAGTGTGTATCTGAGTGTATATGTGAGAGTGTGTGTCCGAGTGTATAGGTGAGAGTGTGTGTCCGAGTGTATATGTGAGAGTGTGTATCTGAGTGTATATGTGAGAGTGTGTGTCCGAGTGCATATGTGAGAGTGTGTATCTGAGTGTATATGTGAGAGTGTGTATCCGAGTGTATATGTGAGAGTGTGTGTCCGAGTGTATATGTGAGAGTGTGTGTCCGAGTGTATATGTGAGAGTGTGTATCTGAGTGTATATGTGAGAGTGTGTGTCCGAGTTTATAGGTGAGAGTGTGAGTCCGAGTGTATATGTGAGAGTGTGCATCTGAGTGTATATGTGAGAGTGTGTGTCCGAGTGTATATGTGAGAGTGTGTGTCTGAGTGTATATGTGAGAGTGTGTATCTGAGTGCATATGTGAGAGTGTGTATCTGAGTGTATATGTGAGAGTGTGTGTCCGAGTGTATATGTGAGAGTGTGTATCCGAGTGTACATGTGAGAGTGTGTGTCCGAGTGTATATGTGAGAGTGTGTATCCGAGTGTGTACGTGAGAGTGTGTGTCCGAGTGTATATGTGAGAGTGTGTGTCCGAGTGCATATGTGAGAGTGTGTGTCCGAGTGTATATGTGAGAGTGTGTGTCCGAGTGTATATGTGAGAGTGTGTATGTGAGAGTGTGTATGTGAGAGTGTGTATCTGAGTGTTTTTTGTGAGAGTGTGTGTCCAAGTGTATATGTGAGAGTGTGTGTCCGAGTGTATATGTGAGAGTGTGTGTCCGAGTGTATATGTGAGAGTGTGTGTCCGAGTGTATATGTGAGAGTGTGTATCTGAGTGTATATGTGAGAGTGTGTATCTGAGTGTGTATGTGAGAGTGTGTGTCCGAGTGTATATGTGAGAGTGTGTGTCCGAGTGTGTATGTGAGAGTGTGTGTCCGAGTGTATATGTGAGAGTGTGTGTCCGAGTGTGTATGTGAGAGTGTGTGTCCGAGTGTGTATGTGAGAGTGTGTGTCCGAGTGTATATGTGAGAGTGTGTATCTGAGTGTATATGTGAGAGTGTGTGTCCGAGTGTATAGGTGAGAGTGTGTATCTGAGTGTATATGTGAGAGTGTGCATCTGAGTGTGTATGTGAGAGTGTGTGTCCGAGTGTGTATGTGAGAGTGTGTGTCCGAGTGTATATGTGAGAGTGTGTGTCCGAGTGTATATGTGAGAGTGTGTGTCCAAGTGTATATGTGAGAGTGTGTATCTGAGTGTATATGAGAGAGTGTGTGTCTGAGTGTATATGTGAGAGTGTGTGTCCGAGTGTATATGTGAGAGTGTGTGTCCGAGTGTGGATGTGAGAGTGTGTGTCCGAGTGTATATGTGAGAGTGTGTATCTGAGTGTATATGTGAGAGTGTGTGTCCGAGTGTGTATGTGAGAGTGTGTATCTGAGTGTATATGTGAGAGTGTGTGTCCGAGTGTATATGTGAGAGTGTGTGTCCGAGTGTAGATGTGAGAGTGTGTGTCCGAGTGTGTATGTGAGAGTGTGTGTCCGAGTGTATATGTGAGAGTGTGTGTCCGAGTGTGGATGTGAGAGTGTGTGTCCGAGTGTGTATGTGAGAGTGTGTGTCCGAGTGTATATGTGAGAGTGTGTGTCCGAGTGTATATGTGAGAGTGTGTGTCCGAGTGTGTGTGTGAGAGTGTGTATCTGAGTGTATATGTGAGAGTGTGTGTCTGAGTGTATATGTGAGAGTGTGTATCTGAGTGTGTATGTGAGAGTGTGTGTCTGAGTGTATATGTGAGAGTGTGTATCTGAGTGTGTATGTGAGAGTGTGTGTCCGAGTGTATATGTGAGAGTGTGTATCTGAGTGTGTATGTGAGAGTGTGTATCTGAGTGTGTATGTGAGAGTGTGTGTCCGAGTGTGTATGTGAGAGTGTGTGTCCGAGTGTATATGTGAGAGTGTGTGTCCGAGTGTACATGTGAGAGTGTGTATCTGAGTGTATATGTGAGAGTGTGTATCTGAGTGTATATGTGAGAGTGTGTGTCCGAGTGTATAGGTGAGAGTGTGTGTCCGAGTGTATATGTGAGAGTGTGTATCTGAGTGTATATGTGAGAGTGTGTGTCCGAGTGCATATGTGAGAGTGTGTATCTGAGTGTATATGTGAGAGTGTGTATCCGAGTGTATATGTGAGAGTGTGTGTCCGAGTGTATATGTGAGAGTGTGTGTCCGAGTGTATATGTGAGAGTGTGTATCTGAGTGTATATGTGAGAGTGTGTGTCCGAGTTTATAGGTGAGAGTGTGAGTCCGAGTGTATATGTGAGAGTGTGCATCTGAGTGTATATGTGAGAGTGTGTGTCCGAGTGTATATGTGAGAGTGTGTGTCTGAGTGTATATGTGAGAGTGTGTATCTGAGTGCATATGTGAGAGTGTGTATCTGAGTGTATATGTGAGAGTGTGTGTCCGAGTGTATATGTGAGAGTGTGTATCCGAGTGTACATGTGAGAGTGTGTGTCCGAGTGTATATGTGAGAGTGTGTATCCGAGTGTATATGTGAGAGTGTGTATTTGAGTGTATATGTGAGGGTGTGTGTCCGAGTGTATAGGTGAGAGTGTTTGTCCGAGTGTATATGTGAGAGTGTGTATCTGAGTGTATAGGTGAGAGTGTTTGTCCGAGTGTATATGTGAGAGTGTGTATCTGAGTGTATATGTGAGAGTGTGTATCTGAGTGTATATGTGAGAGTGTGTATCTGAGTGTGTATGTGAGAGTGTGTATCTGAGTGTGTATGTGAGAGTGTGTATCTGAGTGTGTATGTGAGAGAGTGTGTCCGAGTGTGTATGTGAGAGTGTGTGTCCGAGTGTGGATGTGAGAGTGTGTGTCCGAGTGTATATGTGAGAGTGTGTGTCCGAGTGTATATGTGAGAGTGTGTATCTGAGTGTATATGTGAGAGTGTGTGTCCGAGTGTATATGTGAGAGTGTGTGTCCGAGTGTATATGTGAGAGTGTGTGTCCGAGTGTATATGTGAGAGTGTGTGTCCGAGTGTATATGTGAGAGTGTGTATCTGAGTGTATCTGTGAGAGTGTGTGTCCGAGTGTGTATGTGAGAGTGTGTGTCTGAGTGTATATGTGAGAGTGTGTGTCCGAGTGTGTATGTGAGAGTGTGTATCCGAGTGTGTATGTGAGAGTGTGTGTCCGAGTGTATATGAGAGAGTGTGTGTCCGAGTGTGTATGTGAGAGTGTGTGTCCGAGTGTATATGTGAGAGTGTGTGTCTGAGTGTGTATGTGAGAGTGTGTGTCCGAGTGTGTATGTGAGAGTGTGTGTCCGAGTGTATATGTGAGAGTGTGTGTCCGAGTGTATATGTGAGAGTGTGTGTCCGAGTGTGTATGTGAGAGTGTGTGTCCGAGTGTATATGTGAGAGTGTGTGTCCGAGTGTATATGTGAGAGTGTGTGTCCGAGTGTATATGTGAGAGTGTGTGTATGAGTGTATATGTGAGAGTGTGTGTCCGAGTGTATATGTGAGAGTGTGTGTCCGAGTGTATATGTGAGAGTGTGTGTCCGATTGTATATGTGAGAGTGTGTATCTGAGTGTATATGTGAGAGTGTGTATCTGAGTGTATATGTGAGAGTGTGTGTCCGAGTGTGTATGTGAGAGTGTGTGTCCGAGTGTGTATGTGAGAGTGTGTGTCCGAGTGTATATGTGAGAGTGTGTGTCCAAGTGTATATGTGAGAGTGTGTATCTGAGTGTATATGAGAGAGTGTGTGTCTGAGTGTATATGTGAGAGTGTGTATCTGAGTGTATATGTGAGAGTGTGTATCTGAGTGTATATGTGAGAGTGTGTGTCCGAGTGTATATGTGAGAGTGTGTGTCCGAGTGTGGATGTGAGAGTGTGTGTCCGAGTGTGTATGTGAGAGTGTGTGTCCGAGTGTATATGTGAGAGTGTGTGTCCGAGTGTATATGTGAGAGTGTGTCCCCGAGTGTGTGTGTGAGAGTGTGTGTCTGAGTGTATATGTGAGAGTGTGTATCTGAGTGTGTATGTGAGAGTGTGTGTCCGAGTGTATATGTGAGAGTGTGTATCTGAGTGTGTATGTGAGAGTGTGTATCCGAGTGTGTATGTGAGAGTGTGTGTCCGAGTGTATATGTGAGAGTGTGTGTCCGAGTGTATATGTGAGAGTGTGTATCTGAGTGTATATGTGAGATTGTGTATCTGAGTGTATATGTGAGAGTGTGTGTCCGAGTGTATATGTGAGAGTGTGTATCTGAGTGTATATGTGAGAGTGTGTGTCCGAGTGTATAGGTGAGAGTGTGTGTCCGAGTGTATATGTGAGAGTGTGTATCTGAGTGTATATGTGAGAGTGTGTGTCCGAGTGTATATGTGAGAGTGTGTGTCCGAGTGTATATGTGAGAGTGTGTATCTGAGAGTATATGTGAGAGTGTGTATCCGAGTGTATATGTGAGAGTGTGTGTCCGAGTGTATATGTGAGAGTGTGTGTCCGAGTGTATATGTGAGAGCGTGTATCTGAGTGTATATGTGAGAGTGTGTGTCCGAGTTTATCGGTGAGAGTGTGTGTCCGAGTGTATATGTGAGAGTGTGTATCTGAGTGTATATGTGAGAGTGTGTGTCCGAGTGTATATGTGAGAGTGTGTGTCCGAGTGTATATGTGAGAGTGTGTATCTGAGTGTATATGTGAGAGTGTGTGTCCGAGTGTGTATGTGAGAGTGTGTGTCCGAGTGTATATGTGAGAGTGTGTGTCCGAGTGTATATGTGAGAGTGTGTATCTGAGTGTATATGTGAGAGTGTGTATCTGAGTGTATATGTGAGAGTGTGTGTCCGAGTGTGTATGTGAGAGTGTGTATCTGAGTGTATATGTGAGAGTGTGTGTCCGAGTGTATATGTGAGAGTGTGTGTCCGAGTGTGTACGTGAGAGTGTGTGTCCGAGTGTATATGTGAGAGTGTGTGTCCGAGTGCATATGTGAGAGTGTGTGTCCGAGTGTATATGTGAGAGTGTGTGTCCGAGTGTGTACGTGAGAGTGTGTGTCCGAGTGTATATGTGAGAGTGTGTGTCCGAGTGTATATGTGAGAGTGTGTGTCCGAGTGTGTACGTGAGAGTGTGTGTCCGAGTGTATATGTGAGAGTGTGTGTCCGAGTGCATATGTGAGAGTGTGTGTCCGAGTGTATATGTGAGAGTGTGTGTCCGAGTGTATATGTGAGAGTGTGTATGTGAGAGTGTGTATGTGAGAGTGTGTATCTGAGTGTTTTTTGTGAGAGTGTGTGTCCAAGTGTATATGTGAGAGTGTGTGTCCGAGTGTATATGTGAGAGTGTGTGTCCGAGTGTATATGTGAGAGTGTGTGTCCGAGTGTATATGTGAGAGTGTGTATCTGAGTGTATATGTGAGAGTGTGTATCTGAGTGTGTATGTGAGAGTGTGTGTCCGAGTGTATATGTGAGAGTGTGTGTCCGAGTGTGTATGTGAGAGTGTGTGTCCGAGTGTATATGTGAGAGTGTGTGTCCGAGTGTGTATGTGAGAGTGTGTGTCCGAGTGTGTATGTGAGAGTGTGTGTCCGAGTGTATATGTGAGAGTGTGTATCTGAGTGTATATGTGAGAGTGTGTGTCCGAGTGTATAGGTGAGAGTGTGTATCTGAGTGTATATGTGAGAGTGTGCATCTGAGTGTGTATGTGAGAGTGTGTGTCCGAGTGTATATGTGAGAGTGTGTATCTGAGTGTATATGTGAGAGTGTGTGTCCGAGTGTGTATGTGAGAGTGTGTGTCCGAGTGTATATGTGAGAGTGTGTGTCCGAGTGTATATGTGAGAGTGTGTGTCCAAGTGTATATGTGAGAGTGTGTATCTGAGTGTATATGAGAGAGTGTGTGTCTGAGTGTATATGTGAGAGTGTGTGTCCGAGTGTATATGTGAGAGTGTGTGTCCGAGTGTGGATGTGAGAGTGTGTGTCCGAGTGTATATGTGAGAGTGTGTATCTGAGTGTATATGTGAGAGTGTGTGTCCGAGTGTGTATGTGAGAGTGTGTATCTGAGTGTATATGTGAGAGTGTGTGTCCGAGTGTATATGTGAGAGTGTGTGTCCGAGTGTAGATGTGAGAGTGTGTGTCCGAGTGTGTATGTGAGAGTGTGTGTCCGAGTGTATATGTGAGAGTGTGTGTCCGAGTGTGGATGTGAGAGTGTGTGTCCGAGTGTGTATGTGAGAGTGTGTGTCCGAGTGTATATGTGAGAGTGTGTGTCCGAGTGTATATGTGAGAGTGTGTGTCCGAGTGTGTGTGTGAGAGTGTGTATCTGAGTGTATATGTGAGAGTGTGTGTCTGAGTGTATATGTGAGAGTGTGTATCTGAGTGTGTATGTGAGAGTGTGTGTCTGAGTGTATATGTGAGAGTGTGTATCTGAGTGTGTATGTGAGAGTGTGTGTCCGAGTGTATATGTGAGAGTGTGTATCTGAGTGTGTATGTGAGAGTGTGTATCTGAGTGTGTATGTGAGAGTGTGTGTCCGAGTGTGTATGTGAGAGTGTGTGTCCGAGTGTATATGTGAGAGTGTGTGTCCGAGTGTACATGTGAGAGTGTGTATCTGAGTGTATATGTGAGAGTGTGTATCTGAGTGTATATGTGAGAGTGTGTGTCCGAGTGTATAGGTGAGAGTGTGTGTCCGAGTGTATATGTGAGAGTGTGTATCTGAGTGTATATGTGAGAGTGTGTGTCCGAGTGCATATGTGAGAGTGTGTATCTGAGTGTATATGTGAGAGTGTGTATCCGAGTGTATATGTGAGAGTGTGTGTCCGAGTGTATATGTGAGAGTGTGTGTCCGAGTGTATATGTGAGAGTGTGTATCTGAGTGTATATGTGAGAGTGTGTGTCCGAGTTTATAGGTGAGAGTGTGTGTCCGAGTGTATATGTGAGAGTGTGCATCTGAGTGTATATGTGAGAGTGTGTGTCCGAGTGTATATGTGAGAGTGTGTGTCCGAGTGTATATGTGAGAGTGTGTATCTGAGTGCATATGTGAGAGTGTGTATCTGAGTGTATATGTGAGAGTGTGTGTCCGAGTGTATATGTGAGAGTGTGTATCCGAGTGTACATGTGAGAGTGTGTGTCCGAGTGTATATGTGAGAGTGTGTATCCGAGTGTATATGTGAGAGTGTGTATTTGAGTGTATATGTGAGGGTGTGTGTCCGAGTGTATAGGTGAGAGTGTTTGTCCGAGTGTATATGTGAGAGTGTGTATCTGAGTGTATAGGTGAGAGTGTTTGTCCGAGTGTATATGTGAGAGTGTGTATCTGAGTGTATATGTGAGAGTGTGTATCTGAGTGTATATGTGAGAGTGTGTATCTGAGTGTGTATGTGAGAGTGTGTATCTGAGTGTGTATGTGAGAGTGTGTATCTGAGTGTGTATGTGAGAGAGTGTGTCCGAGTGTGTATGTGAGAGTGTGTGTCCGAGTGTGGATGTGAGAGTGTGTGTCCGAGTGTATATGTGAGAGTGTGTGTCCGAGTGTATATGTGAGAGTGTGTATCTGAGTGTATATGTGAGAGTGTGTGTCCGAGTGTATATGTGAGAGTGTGTGTCCGAGTGTATATGTGAGAGTGTGTGTCCGAGTGTATATGTGAGAGTGTGTGTCCGAGTGTATATGTGAGAGTGTGTATCTGAGTGTATATGTGAGAGTGTGTGTCCGAGTGTGTATGTGAGAGTGTGTGTCTGAGTGTATATGTGAGAGTGTGTGTCCGAGTGTGTATGTGAGAGTGTGTATCCGAGTGTGTATGTGAGAGTGTGTGTCCGAGTGTATATGAGAGAGTGTGTGTCCGAGTGTGTATGTGAGAGTGTGTGTCCGAGTGTATATGTGAGAGTGTGTGTCTGAGTGTGTATGTGAGAGTGTGTGTCCGAGTGTGTATGTGAGAGTGTGTGTCCGAGTGTATATGTGAGAGTGTGTGTCCGAGTGTATATGTGAGAGTGTGTGTCCGAGTGTATATGTGAGAGTGTGTGTCCGAGTGTATATGTGAGAGTGTGTGTCCGAGTGTGTATGTGAGAGTGTGTGTCTGAGTGTATATGTGAGAGTGTGTGTCCGAGTGTATATGTGAGAGTGTGTGTCCGAGTGTGTATGTGAGAGTGTGTGTCCGAGTGTGTATGTGAGAGTGTGTGTCCGAGTGTATATGTGAGAGTGTGTGTCCGAGTAGTATATGTGAGAGTGTGTGTCCGAGTGTGTGTGTGAGAGTGTGTGTCTGAGTGTATATGTGAGAGTGTGTGTCCGAGTGTGTGTGTGAGAGTGTGTGTCTGAGTGTATATGTGAGAGTGTGTGTCCGAGTGTATATGTGAGAGTGTGTATCTGAGTGTGTATGTGAGAGTGTGTCCCCGAGTGTGTATGTGAGAGTGTGTGTCCGAGTGTATATGTGAGAGTGTGTGTCCGAGTGTATATGTGAGAGTGTGTATCCGAGTGTATATGTGAGAGTGTGTGTCCGAGTGTATATGTGAGAGTGTGTGTCCGAGTGTATATGTGAGAGTGTGTGTCCGAGTGTATATGTGAGAGTGTGTGTCCGAGTGTATATGTGAGAGTGTGTATCTGAGTGTATATGTGAGAGTGTGTATCTGAGTGTATATGTGAGAGTGTGTGTCCGAGTGTGCATGTGAGAGTGTGTGTCCGAGTGTGTATGTGAGAGTGTGTGTCCGAGTGTATATGTGAGAGTGTGTGTCCAAGTGTATATGTGAGAGTGTGTATCTGAGTGTATATGAGAGAGTGTGTGTCTGAGTGTATATGTGAGAGTGTGTATCTGAGTGTATATGTGAGAGTGTGTATCTGAGTGTATATGTGAGAGTGTGTGTCCGAGTGTATATGTGAGAGTGTGTGTCCGAGTGTGGATGTGAGAGTGTGTGTCCGAGTGTGTATGTGAGAGTGTGTGTCCGAGTGTATATGTGAGAGTGTGTGTCCGAGTGTATATGTGAGAGTGTGTCCCCGAGTGTGTGTGTGAGAGTGTGTGTCTGAGTGTATATGTGAGAGTGTGTATCTGAGTGTGTATGTGAGAGTGTGTGTCCGAGTGTATATGTGAGAGTGTGTATCTGAGTGTGTATGTGAGAGTGTGTGTCCGAGTGTGTATGTGAGAGTGTGTGTCCGAGTGTATATGTGAGAGTGTGTGTCCGAGTGTATATGTGAGAGTGTGTATCTGAGTGTATATGTGAGATTGTGTATCTGAGTGTATATGTGAGAGTGTGTGTCCGAGTGTATATGTGAGAGTGTGTATCTGAGTGTATATGTGAGAGTGTGTGTCCGAGTGTATAGGTGAGAGTGTGTGTCCGAGTGTATATGTGAGAGTGTGTATCTGAGTGTATATGTGAGAGTGTGTGTCCGAGTGTATATGTGAGAGTGTGTGTCCGAGTGTATATGTGAGAGTGTGTATCTGAGAGTATATGTGAGAGTGTGTATCCGAGTGTATATGTGAGAGTGTGTGTCCGAGTGTATATGTGAGAGTGTGTGTCCGAGTGTATATGTGAGAGCGTGTATCTGAGTGTATATGTGAGAGTGTGTGTCCGAGTTTATCGGTGAGAGTGTGTGTCCGAGTGTATATGTGAGAGTGTGTATCTGAGTGTATATGTGAGAGTGTGTGTCCGAGTGTATATGTGAGAGTGTGTGTCCGAGTGTATATGTGAGAGTGTGTATCTGAGTGTATATGTGAGAGTGTGTGTCCGAGTGTGTATGTGAGAGTGTGTGTCCGAGTGTATATGTGAGAGTGTGTGTCCGAGTGTATATGTGAGAGTGTGTATCTGAGTGTATATGTGAGAGTGTGTATCTGAGTGTATATGTGAGAGTGTGTGTCCGAGTGTATATGTGAGAGTGTGTATCTGAGTGTATATGTGAGAGTGTGTGTCCGAGTGTATATGTGAGAGTGTGTGTCCGAGTGTATATGTGAGAGTGTGTATCTGAGTGTATATGTGAGAGTGTGTGTCCGAGTGTATATGTGAGAGTGTGTGTCCGAGTGTATATGTGAGAGTGTGTATCTGAGAGTATATGTGAGAGTGTGTATCCGAGTGTATATGTGAGAGTGTGTGTCCGAGTGTATATGTGAGAGTGTGTGTCCGAGTGTATATGTGAGAGCGTGTATCTGAGTGTATATGTGAGAGTGTGTGTCCGAGTTTATCGGTGAGAGTGTGTGTCCGAGTGTATATGTGAGAGTGTGTATCTGAGTGTATATGTGAGAGTGTGTGTCCGAGTGTATATGTGAGAGTGTGTGTCCGAGTGTATATGTGAGAGTGTGTATCTGAGTGTATATGTGAGAGTGTGTATCTGAGTGTATATGTGAGAGTGTGTGTCCGAGTGTATATGTGAGAGTGTGTATCCGAGTGTATATGTGACAGTGTGTATCTGAGTGTATATGTGAGAGTGTGTGTCTGAGTGTATATGTGAGAGTGTGTATCTGAGTGTATATGTGAGAGTGTGTGTCCGAGTGTACAGGTGAGAGTGTTTGTCCGAGTGTATATGTGAGAGTGTGCATCTGAGTGTATATGTGAGAGTGTGTATCTGAGTGTATATGTGAGAGTGTGTATCTGAGTGTTTATGTGAGAGTGTGTATCTGAGTGTGTATGTGAGAGTGTGTGTCCGAGTGTATATGTGAGATTGTGTATCTGAGTGTGTATGTGAGAGTGTGTATCTGAGTGTGTATGTGAGAGTGTGTGTCCGAGTGTGTATGTGAGAGTGTGTGTCCGAGTGTATATGTGAGAGTGTGTGTCCGAGTGTGAATGTGAGAGTGTGTGTCCGAGTGTGTATGTGAGAGTGTGTGTCCGAGTGTATATGTGAGAGTGTGTGTCCAAGTGTATATGTGAGAGTGTGTATCTGAGTGTATATGAGAGAGTGTGTGTCTGAGTGTATATGTGAGAGTGTGTATCTGAGTGTATATGTGAGAGTGTGTATCTGAGTGTATATGTGAGAGTGTGTGTCCGAGTGTATATGTGAGAGTGTGTGTCCGAGTGTGGATGTGAGAGTGTGTGTCCGAGTGTATATGTGAGAGTGTGTATCTGAGTGTATATGTGAGAGTGTGTGTCCGAGTGTATATGTGAGAGTGTGTGTCCGAGTGTATATGTGAGAGTGTGTATATGTGAGAGTGTGTATCCGAGTGTATATGTGAGAGTGTGTGTCCGAGTGTATATGTGAGAGTGTGTGTCCGAGTGTATATGTGAGAGCATGTATCTGAGTGTATATGTGAGAGTGTGTGTCCGAGTTTATAGGTGAGAGTGTGTGTCCGAGTGTATATGTGAGAGTGTGTATCTGAGTGTATATGTGAGAGTGTGTGTCCGAGTGTATATGTGAGAGTGTGTGTCCGAGTGTATATGTGAGAGTGTGTATCTGAGTGTATATGTGAGAGTGTGTATCTGAGTGTATATGTGAGAGTGTGTGTCCGAGTGTATATGTGAGAGTGTGTATCCGAGTGTATATGTGAGAGTGTGTATCTGAGTGTATATGTGAGAGTGTGTGTCCGAGTGTATATGTGAGAGTGTGTATCTGAGTGTATATGTGAGAGTGTGTGTCCGAGTGTATAGGTGAGAGTGTTTGTCCGAGTGTATATGTGAGAGTGTGTATCTGAGTGTATATGTGAGAGTGTGTATCTGAGTGTATATGTGAGAGTGTGTAGCTGAGTGTGTATGTGAGAGTGTGTGTCCGAGTGAATATGTGAGATTGTGTATCTGAGTGTGTATGTGAGAGTGTGTATCTGAGTGTGTATGTGAGAGTGTGTGTCCGAGTGTGTATGTGAGAGTGTGTGTCCGAGTGTATATGTGAGAGTGTGTGTCCGAGTGTATATGTGAGAGTGTGTGTCCAAGTGTATATGTGAGAGTGTGTATCTGAGTGTATATGAGAGAGTGTGTGTCTGAGTGTATATGTGAGAGTGTGTATCTGAGTGTATATGAGAGAGTGTGTGTCTGAGTGTATATGTGAGAGTGTGTGTCCGAGTGTGTATGTGAGAGTGTGTGTCCGAGTGTGTATGTGAGAGTGTGTGTCCGAGTGTATATGTGAGAGTGTGTGTCCAAGTGTATATGTGAGAGTGTGTATCTGAGTGTATATGAGAGAGTGTGTGTCTGAGTGTATATGTGAGAGTGTGTATCTGAGTGTATATGTGAGAGTGTGTATCTGAGTGTATATGTGAGAGTGTGTGTCCGAGTGTATATGTGAGAGTGTGTGTCCGAGTGTATATGTGAGAGTGTGTGTCCGAGTGTATATGTGAGAGTGTGTGTCCGAGTGTATATGTGAGAGTGTGTGTCCGAGTGTGTGTGTGAGAGTGTGTGTCTGAGTGTATATGTGAGAGTGTGTATCTGAGTGTGTATGTGAGAGTGTGTGTCCGAGTGTATATGTGAGAGTGTGTATCTGAGTGTGTATGTGAGAGTGTGTATCTGAGTGTGTATGTGAGAGTGTGTGTCCGAGTGTGTATGTGAGAGTGTGTGTCCGAGTGTATATGTGAGAGTGTGTGTCCGAGTGTATATGTGAGAGTGTGTATCTGAGTGTATATGTGAGAGTGTGTATCTGAGTGTATATGTGAGAGTGTGTGTCCGAGTGTATATGTGAGAGTGTGTGTCCGAGTGTCTATGTGAGAGTGTGTATCTGAGTGTATATGTGAGAGTGTGTGTCCGAGTGTATATGTGAGAGTGTGTGTCCGAGTGTATATGTGAGAGTGTGTATCTGAGTGTATATGTGAGAGTGTGTATCCGAGTGTATATGTGAGAGTGTGTGTCCGAGTGTATATGTGAGAGCGTGTGTCCGAGTGTATATGTGAGAGCGTGTATCTGAGTGTATATGTGAGAGTGTGTGTCCGAGTTTATAGGTGAGAGTGTGTGTCCGAGTGTATATGTGAGAGTGTGTATCTGAGTGTATATGTGAGAGTGTGTGTCCGAGTGTATATGTGAGAGTGTGTATCTGAGTGTATATGTGAGAGTGTGTATCTGAGTGTATATGTGAGAGTGTGTATCTGAGTGTATATGTGAGAGTGTGTGTCCGAGTGTATATGTGAGAGTGTGTATCCGAGTGTGTATGTGAGAGTGTGTGTCCGAGTGTGTATGTGAGAGTGTGTGTCCGAGTGTATATGTGAGAGTGTGTATCTGAGTGTATATGTGAGAGTGTGTATCCGAGTGTATAGGTGAGAGTGTGTGTCCGAGTGTATATGTGAGAGTGTGTATCTGAGTGTATATGTGAGAGTGTGTGTCCGAGTGTGTATGTGAGGGTGTGTGTCCGAGTGTATAGGTGAGAGTGTGTGTCCGAGTGTATATGTGAGAGTGTGTATCTGAGTGTATATGTGAGAGTGTGTGTCCGAGTGTATATGTGAGAGTGTGTGTCCGAGTGTATATGTGAGAGTGTGTATCTGAGTGTATATGTGAGAGTGTGTATCCGAGTGTATATGTGAGAGTGTGTGTCCGAGTGTATATGTGAGAGCGTGTGTCCGAGTGTATATGTGAGAGCGTGTATCTGAGTGTATATGTGAGAGTGTGTGTCCGAGTTTATAGGTGAGAGTGTGTGTCCGAGTGTATATGTGAGAGTGTGTATCTGAGTGTATATGTGAGAGTGTGTGTCCGAGTGTATATGTGAGAGTGTGTGTCCGAGTGTATATGTGAGAGTGTGTATCTGAGTGTATATGTGAGAGTGTGTATCTGAGTGTATATGTGAGAGTGTGTGTCCGAGTGTATATGTGAGAGTGTGTGTCCGAGTGTGTATGTGAGAGTGTGTGTCCGAGTGTATATGTGAGAGTGTGTATCTGAGTGTATATGTGAGAGTGTGTGTCCGAGTGTATAGGTGAGAGTGTTTGTCCGAGTGTATATGTGAGAGTGTGTATCTGAGTGTATATGTGAGAGTGTGTATCTGAGTGTATATGTGAGAGTGTGTATCTGAGTGTGTATGTGAGAGTGTGTATCTGAGTGTGTATGTGAGAGTGTGTGTCCGAGTGTATATGTGAGATTGTGTATCTGAGTGTGTATGTGAGAGTGTGTGTCCGAGTGTGTATGTGAGAGTGTGTGTCCGAGTGTATATGTGAGAGTGTGTGTCCGAGTGTATATGTGAGAGTGTGTGTCCGAGTGTATATGTGAGAGTGTGTATCTGAGTGTATATGTGAGAGTGTGTGTCCGAGTGTATATGTGAGAGTGTGTGTCCGAGTGTATATGTGAGAGTGTGTGTCCGAGTGTATATGTGAGAGTGTGTGTCCGAGTGTGTATGTGAGAGTGTGTATCTGAGTGTATATGTGAGAGTGTGTGTCCGAGTGTATATGTGAGAGTGTGTATCTGAGTGTATATGTGAGAGTGTGTGTCCGAGTGTGTATGTGAGAGTGTGTGTCTGAGTGTATATGTGAGAGTGTGTGTCCGAGTGTGTATGTGAGAGTGTGTATCCGAGTGTGTATGTGAGAGTGTGTGTCCGAGTGTATATGAGAGAGTGTGTGTCCGAGTGTGTATGTGAGAGTGTGTGTCTGAGTGTATATGTGAGAGTGTGTGTCCGAGTGTATATGTGAGAGTGTGTGTCCGAGTGTATATGTGAGAGTGTGTGTCCGAGTGTATATGTGAGAGTGTGTGTCCGAGTGTATATGTGAGAGTGTGTGTCCGAGTGTATATGTGAGAGTGTGTGTCCGAGTGTATATGTGAGAGTGTGTGTCCGAGTGTGTATGTGAGAGTGTGTGTCCGAGTGTATATGTGAGAGTGTGTATCCGAGTGTATATGTGAGAGTGTGTGTCCGAGTGTGTATGTGAGAGTATGTGTCCGAGTGTATATGTGAGAGTGTGTGTCTGAGTGTATATGTGAGAGTGTGTATTCCTATATGAGAGTATATGCGACTTTGTATGCATGAGAAAGAAAGAGTTGCATTTGTATAAAGCTTTCAATGGCCTCTGAGTGTCCCAAAGTGCTTCACAGCCATTGAAGTATTTTTGAAGTGTAGTCACTGTTGTAATGTAGGAAACACAGCAGCCAACTTGTGCACAGCAAGATCCCACAGACAGCAATGTGATAATGACCAGATAATCTATTTTAGTGATGTTGGTTGAGGGATAAATATTGGTCCCAGGACACTGGGGAGAACTCCCCCGCTCTTTTTCAAAATAGTGGCCGTGGGATCTTTTGCGTCCACCTGAGGGCAGACGGGGCCTCGGTTTAACATTTCATCCAAAAGACAGCACCTCCGACAGTGCAACACTCCCTCAGTACCTGGAGTGTCAGATATACGTCAGTGTGTATGTGTGTATGTCCATGCAAGTATGTATCTGTTTGTGTGATTTTTAAAAATTCTTTCATGGGATGTGGGTGTCACTGGCGAGGCCGGCATTTATTGCCCATCCCTCATTGCCCTCGAGAAGGTGGTGGTGAGCTGCCTTCTTGAACTGAGTGTCTTGCTTGGCCATTTCAGAATCAGCCACATTGATGTGGGTCTGGAGTCACATTTCAGCCAGACCCGGTAAGGATGGCAGGTTTCCTTCCCTAAAGGACATTCGTGAACCAGATGGGTTTTTACTACAATCCGGTAGTTTCATGGCCATCATTACTGATACTAGTATTTTAATTCCAGATTTTATTTAATTAATTGAATTTAAATTCCCCAGCTGTCATGGTGGGATTTGAACTCATGACCCTGGATTATTAGTTTCGGCCTCTGGATTACTAGTCCAGTAACATAACCACCATGCGACCGTACTCATACAGCACATATGTATGTACCTGCAAGTGTGCATGCATTTGTGTGTATATGTCAGTGTGTATGTGTTTGTGCATAAGTGTGTTTGTATGTGTGTGTATGTGCAAGTGTGTAAGTGCGAGTGTGTATGTGTATGTATGAGTGCGTGTGTGTGTATGTGTGAGAGTGTGTGTGTGTATGTGTGAGTGCGTGTGTGTGTATGTGTGAGAGTGTGTGCATTTGTGTGTAAATGCGAATGTGTATGTGACAGTGTGTAAGTGCGAATGTGCATGCGGTTTTGTGTATGTGTGAGTTTGCATGTGCGAGTGTGTAAGTGCGAGTGTGTAAGTGCGAGTGTGTATATGTGAGTGTGTATATATGAGTGTGTAAGTGTGAGTGTGTAAGTGTGAGTGTGTATGTGCGAGTGTGTATATTTGTGCGAGTATGTATACGAGAGCGCGATTGTGTATGGGAGAATAAAATGACTGTGTGTATGTGACAAACGTGTGAGTGTATGAGAGGCCGTGTGTGTTGGAGAGTGAGAGGCTCCTGACTGTCCACGTCACTCTGAGCGAGAGGCTCCTGACTGTCCACGTCACTCTGAGCGAGAGGCTCCTGACTGTCCACGTCACTCTGAGCGAGAGGCTCCTGACTGTCCACGTCACTCTGAGCGAGAGGCTCCTGACTGTCCACGTCACTCTGAGCGAGAGGCTCCTGACTGTCCACGTCACTCTGAGCGAGAGGCTCCTGACTGTCCACGTCACTCTGAGCGAGAGGCTCCTGACTGTCCACGTCACTCTGAGCGAGAGGCTCCTGACTGTCCACGTCACTCTGAGCGAGAGGCTCCTGACTGTCCACGTCACTCTGAGCGAGAGGCTCCTGACTGTCCACGTCACTCTGAGCGAGAGGCTCCTGACTGTCCACGTCACTCTGAGCGAGAGGCTCCTGACTGTCCACGTCACTCTGAGCGAGAGGCTCCTGACTGTCCACGTCACTCTGAGCGAGAGGCTCCTGACTGTCCACGTCACTCTGAGCGAGAGGCTCCTGACTGTCCACGTCACTCTGAGCGAGAGGCTCCTGACTGTCCATGTCACTCTGAGCGAGAGGCTCCTGACTGTCCACGTCACTCTGAGCGAGAGGCTCCTGACTGTCCACGTCACTCTGAGCGAGAGGCTCCTGACTGTCCACGTCACTCTGAGCGAGAGGCTCCTGACTGTCCACGTCACTCTGAGCGAGAGGCTCCTGACTGTCCACGTCACTCTGAGCGAGAGGCTCCTGACTGTCCATGTCACTCTGAGCGAGAGGCTCCTGACTGTCCACGTCACTCTGAGCGAGAGGCTCCTGACTGTCCATGTCACTCTGAGTGAGATTAGAGGATAATTATTTGCAAAACGGATGTCCTCAGATTGGGGAATAGATTTTTAAAGATTGGTGGACTTTTATTTTAGTGATTGTCTCACTGGGCTCTGGTGCCTGGTGCCCTGACAGCCAGTAGAACCTGGAGCTCAGGCTTGGTATAAACACTCTGCTCTGGGTTTCTCAGGGGCACTGCTTGACCCCCTGGTTATCTGTCAATGTTTGCCCACCCTCTGCTCTTCTAAAGTGAGCCCAAACTGATGGCAATGTCCTACTACCCAGGGATTGGCCGTTCGACCTTATTGAAGCACCTTCACCGGCCATCAAATCGTTGAAGTTGGCAGGGCAGGTTGAGAAAGTGGTTAAAAAAGCATACAGGATCCTGGGCTTTATAAATAGAGGCAGAGAGTACAAAAGCAAAGAGGTTTTGATGAACCTTTATAAAACACTAGTTCAGCCACAACTGGAGTATTGTGTCCAGTTCTGGGCACCACACTTTAGGAAAGATGTGAAGGCCTTAGAGAGGGTGCAGAAGAGATTTACTAGAATGATTCCAGGGATGTGGGACTTCAGTTGCCTGGATAGACTGGAGAAGCTGGGGTTGTTCTCCTTGGAACAGAGATGGTTGCGAGGAGATTTGATCGAGGTGTTCAAAATCATGAAGGGTCGAGACAGAGTAGATAGAGAGAAACTGTTCCCATTGGCGGAAGGGTCAAGAACCAGAGGACACAGATTTAAGGTGATTGGCAAAAGAACCAAAGGTGACATGAGGAAAAACTTTTTTACGCAGCGAGTAGTTCTGATCCAGAATGTACTGCCTGAAAGGGCGGTGGAAGCAGATTCAGTCATGTCTTTCAAAAAGGAATTGGATAAATACTTGAAGGGAAAAAATTTGCTGGGCTACGGGGAAAGTGTGGGGGAGTGGGACCAACTGGATTGTTCTTACAAAGAGCAGGCACAATTCGATGGGCCGAATGGCTTCCTTCTGTGCTGTAAAAATGCTATGATTCTATGGTCAGCAAGCACAGACTGTGTGAAAGCAGATTACAGAAAGAACTTGTGATAATACAGTGCTGCTCACATCCAATGAAGTACTTTTGCAGCCACTGTTGTTTTCTCACTGAACACAGCAGTCACTTTTCACATAGCAAGATCCCACAAACAGAAAATGAGACAAATGACCAGCCAATCTGTTTTTGGTGGTGTTGTCTGAGCGATAGACGTGAGCACATCTGGTGCACAACTGGTTTAACTGTCAACCAGTAGATCACCAGGCTGGACCACGTCAAGTTCTATCAGGTTCCACCTCTTCCACATCTGCTCACTACTCCAGGAACATTCTGGAAATACAAAGATAACTCTCGACTTCTTTTTTCTCCTACCAACTGTCTCCTTAAACTCCTCTCCCCAACCCTCTTCACCCTCACCAACAGGAGATCATGGACTTCCTTGTCACTAAAGTTGAGGCCATCTGGTGGGCCACCTCTGCTATGTTCCTCTGTCAAACTTCCCCCAATGCTCCCCTGCCTTCGCACTGAACCCATGTCTTCCTCGAGCTTCTCCCTATGGGCCGAATGGCCTGTTTCTGTGCAAGAACATTGTACGATTGAGAGGAGACTAAGTGTAGGCTGTGGCTCACCACTTGAATGCTCTGCCTGGTCTACTCCTCAGCCACACTGACCAGGGAAGATCCTGGGTTGTGCCCAGGCTTTGTGTTGAGTTAACTGCTGTCAGTCTGGGTGGCAGTAGGGGTGTCGGAATTGGCCCCAGTCCCCCTGGGTTAGGAAGGGGAACAAATAGCCGAGGCTCCCACTTCCGCTCGCTATCCATTGGCTCCTGCTGGAAAGTGAGGGTGGGGATGTTGGGTGAGGATTGACTGTGATGCCTCCCACAGTCAAACAGGATACGGACACTCACTGGCTCGGTTCACGCTTATAGAATGGGTGAGGTACCAGAGGGACCGTATTCAAAGGAGGCAACTGGAGAGAGAACAACTGACCTCCCCTTTAAGGGGACAACTGACATCCCCTTTAAGGAATCTGCTTGTTGATATATTGCATATCTCAGCGTAAACATTTCAACTCTCAGCAGGCAGCCAATCCCAAAAAGCCCTGGGTCCTAACCTTCTCCATCTGTTTCCCATAACCAATCTCCATGACCCCCCCCACTCCGCCCAATCCCCAATCTCCAGGGCTTTGACCAATCTCAAATTCCTGTAAGTTACAGAGAGAATGTGACAGAGCTCGGCCAACCAGGCGTGTTTCTTGTCAACATTTGGAAAGAGTCAAAGACTTCGAGCTCCCAGAGACATCTGTTTATTCCAACATTTCTGGACAAGGAAACACTTTGCAATTGCCCTGTTCTTGGGAGCAGCATGTTCTCTGTAAGAATCTTCACCTCATGGGAAAAGGGCTCATTCCAAAATAAATGCCGTTCAGACCAGACTCACATTGCAAAGGAAGAGTGTCCAGCCCTTCGCAATGATCTGAAAGATAGTCATCCAACTCGATCTTTATCAGTGCCTCCAAACTGTGGAACACCCCACCCCTTACAGTCTCCCCTTCCCCCTACAGTCACCCCACCCCTTACAGTCTCCCCTTCCCCCTACAGTCACCCCACCCCTTACAGTCTCCCCTTCCCCCTACAGTCTCCCCTTCCCCCTACAGTCTCCCCTTCCCCCTACAGTCTCCCCTTCCACCTACAGTCACCCCTTCCCCCTACAGTTACCCCTTCCCCTTACAGTCTCCCCTTCCCCCTACAGTCTCCCCTTCCCCCTACAGTCTCCCCTTCCACCTACAGTCTCCCCTTCCCCCTACAGTCACCCCTTCCACCTACAGTCACCCCTTCCCCCTACAGTTACCCCTTCCCCTTACAGTCACCCCTTCCCCCTACAGTCACCCCTTCCCCTTAAAGTCTCTCCTTCCCCCTACAGTCACCCCTTCCCCCTACAGTCACCCCTTCCCCCTACAGTCACACCTTCCCCTTACAGTCACCCCTTCCCCTTACAGTCACTCCTTCACCCTACAGTTACCCCTTCCCCCTACAGTCTCCCCTTCCACCTACAGTCACCCCTTCCCCTACAGTTACCCCTTCCCCTTACAGTCACCCCTTCCCCCTACAGTCACCCCTTCCCCTTACAGTCACTCCTTCACCCTACAGTCTCCCCTTCCACCTACAGTCACCCCTTCCACCTACAGTCACCCCTTCCCCCTACAGTTACCCCTTCCCCCTACAGTCTCCCCTTCCACCTACAGTCACCCCTTCCCCTACAGTTACCCCTTCCCCTTACAGTCACCCCTTCCCCCTACAGTCACCCCTTCCCCTTACAGTCACTCCTTCACCCTACAGTCTCCCCTTCCACCTACAGTCACCCCTTCCCCCTACAGTCTCCCCTTCCCCCTACAGTCACTCCTTCACCCTACAGTCTCCCCTTCCACCTACAGTCACCCCTTCCACCTACAGTCACCCCTTCCCCCTACAGTTACCCCTTCCCCTTACAGTCACCCCTTCCCCCTACAGTCACCCCTTCCCCTTAAAGTCTCTCCTTCCCCCTACAGTCACCCCTTCCCCTTACACTCACCCCTTCCCCTTACAGTCTCCCCTTCCCCCTACAGTCACTCCTTCACCCTACAGTTACCCCTTCCCCCTACAGTCTCCCCTTCCACCTACAGTCTCCCCTTCCACCTACAGTCACCCCTTCCCCTACAGTCACCCCTTCCCCCTACAGTTACCCCTTCCCCTTACAGTCACCCCTTCCCCCTACAGTCACCCCTTCCCCTTACAGTCTCCCCTTCCCCCTACAGTCACCCCTTCCCCCTACAGTCTCCCCTTCCCCCTACAGTTACCCCTTCCCCCTACAGTCTCCCCTTCCACCTACAGTCTCCCCTTCCACCTACAGTCACCCCTTCCCCTACAGTCACCCCTTCCCCTACAGTCACCCCTTCCCCCTACAGTCACCCCTTCCCCTTAAAGTCTCTCCTTCCCCCTACAGTCACCCCTTCCCCCTACAGTCACCCCTTCCCCCTACAGTCACCCCTTCCCCTTAAAGTCTCCCCTTCCCCCTACAGTCACCCCTTCCCCCTACAGTCACCCCTTCCCCTTACAGTCACCCCTTCCACCTACAGTCACCCCTTCCCCTACAGTTACCCCTTCCC
Organism: Heptranchias perlo; assembly: GCF_035084215.1. Lineage (NCBI taxonomy): Eukaryota > Metazoa > Chordata > Chondrichthyes > Hexanchiformes > Hexanchidae > Heptranchias > Heptranchias perlo. The sequence goes on from NC_090328.1 coordinate 2,351,121, forward strand.
CTTACAGTCACCCCTTCCCCCTACAGTCACCCCTTCCCCTTACAGTCACCCCTTCCCCCTACAGTCACCCCTTCCCCTTAAAGTCTCCCCTTCCCCCTACAGTCACCCTTCCCCCTACTGTCACCCCTTCCCCTTACAGTCACCCCTTCCCCCTACAGTCACCCCTTCCCCCTACAGTCACCCCTTCCCCTACAGTCACCCCTTCCCCTTAGTCTCCCCTTCCCCCTACAGTCACTCCTTCACCCTACAGTCTCCCCTTCCACCTACAGTCACCCCTTCCCCCCACAGTTACCCCTTCCCCTTACAGTCACCCCTTCCCCCTACAGTCACCCCTTCCCCTTAAAGTCTCTCCTTCCCCCTACAGTCACCCCTTCCCCCTACAGTTATCCCTTCCCCTTACAGTCACCCCTTCCCCCTACAGTCACCCCTTCCCCTTAAAGTCTCTCCTTCCCCCTACAGTCACCCCTTCCCCCTACAGTTACCCCTTCCCCTTACAGTCACCCCTTCCCCTTACAGTCACCCCTTCCCCCTACAGTCACCCCTTCCCCTTAAAGTCTCTCCTTCCCCCTACAGTCACCCCTTCCCCTTACAGTCACCCCTTCCCCCTACAGTCACCCCTTCCCCTTAAAGTCTCCCCTTCCCCCTAAAGTCTCCCCTTCCCCCTAAAGTCACCCCTTCCCCCTACAGTCACCCCTTCCCCTTACAGTCACCCCTTCCACCTACAGTCACCCCTTCCCCCTACAGTCACCCCTTCCCCCGACAGTTACCCCTTCCCCTTACAGTCACCCCTTCCCCCTACAGTCACCCCTTCCCCTACAGTCTACAACCCTTCATAATCAAAGCATGGCCTCTCCTACTCACTATTTCTCCTCCTCCTGCCAATCTTGGTGCCCTCTGACCTGTGAACCTTGACCCTTCACCTGGGATTCTCAAAATGTAAAAAATAACCACAATTCAAGGTGGATGGTGTGATTAGAATTGCTGACAAACCCCGAGGGGCCAGAGCGATCGATTGACAGGGAGTTGAAGAGCTTTACCAACATGGACAATATACTTTTACACTGGAAAAAAGGTGAGGAGTCTAGAAGAGGCCAATGAAAGAGAAGGAAAAGACCTGAGAGAGAGAGAGACTCAGAGACACCGAGGAAATACTGAAATAAGACTGGAAGGAATAGTGAGGAAGAGATGAAGAGATAGTGAGGAGAGAGATGAAGAGATAGTGAGGAGAGAGATGAAGAGATAGTGAGGAGAGAGATGAAGAGATAGTGAGGAGAGAGATGAAGAGATAGTGAGGCGAGAGAAAGGGCTGGGGGAGGGGGTCAATGGATGGTACTGGGTGGGGGAGGGGTCAATGGACTACACTGGGTGGGGGAGGGGTCATTGGATGGCACTGGGTGGGGGAGGGGTCAATGGACTACACAGGGTGGGGGAGGGGTCAATGGATGGCACTGGGTGGGGGAGGGGTCAATGGATTACACTGGGTGGGGGAGGGGTCAATGGATGGCACTGGGTGGGGGTGGGGTCAATGGATGGCACTGGGTGGGGGAGGGGTCAATGGACTGCACTGGGTGGGGGAGGGGTCAATGGACTGCACTGGGTGGGGGAGGGGTCAATGGATGGCACTGGGTGGGGGAGGGGTCAATGGACTGCACTGGGTGGGGGAGGGGTCAATGGACTGCACTGGGTGGGGGAGGGGTCAGTGGACTGCACTGGGTGGGGGAGGGGCTTCACTGGCAGTGGGATTTCTGCGGCTGTGATATATTTCGATTTGAGTCACACGAGCAGGGAGTGGAGGATTGAGGGGGAGTGGAGGATTGAGGGAGGGGAGGATTGAGGGAGGGGAGGATTGAGGGGGAGTGGAGGATTGAGGGAGTGGAGGATTTAGAGGGAGAGGAGGATTGAGGGAGGGGAGGATTGAGGGGGAGTGGAGGATTGAGGGAGGGGAGGATTGAGGGAGGGGAGGATTGAGGGGGAGTGGAGGATTGAGGGAGTGGAGGATTTAGAGGGAGAGGAGGATTGAGGGGGAGTGGAGGATTGAGGGAGTGGAGGATTTAGAGGGAGAGGAGGATTGAGGGAGAGTGGAGGATTGAGGGAGAGGAGGATTGAGGGAGGGGAGGATTGAGGGGGAGTGGAGGATTGAGGGAGTGGAGCTGGGTTAATGTGAGAGAGGTTCCCTCGGAATCAGAGCCGGGGCCATTGCTCTTTGCAGTGTCTGGAAATCATTGGATCTGGAGAGAGAATCAGAAACCCATTCTGTCCGGGCACACAGACAGCACCAGACGGTTCAAAGAGCAGGGAGATGGATTGGATCGGTTGATGGCCTGATGAGGAGCAAATGAGATTTAATGTAATGCAAGGTAATGAGACTCGGGAAGGAAATATAAACAAAATGTCTCTAGACTCAGGACAAAACACAGAGAGGGATCTGGGGCATTGATGGAGAGCTCAGTGGGAGAGCCAGAGGATGGAGCACAAACCCAGGAGGTGATAAATGGGTCTGGACAAAGCACGGACATTCTATGTACAGTTCTGGGCACCGAACTACAGCAATTATATCCTGACATGAAATGAACTGATACCATCTGAAAATAATGGAGCCAGGAGGGGAGGTCAAAGGGTCTGGGATTGCTCATACTGCAGCAGAGAGGCCCAGGGGGAGGTAACAATCGAGAGATTTTAAGGGAATAAATTGAACCCTGACTTTATGTTTGAGATCGACACACACTCTGCAACCAGAGGCACAGAGAGTTAGATTGAATTACTTTAAACAGAACAAGGTGAATGTGTGGAATGGACGGCCCAGGGAGGGACTGGACACAGATAGTGAGGGCTAGCAAGGGAGAACTGGATGGATGTCTGAGGGGGAGGAGGATTGAGGGGGAGTGGAGGATTGAGGGGGAGTGGAGGATTGAGAGGGAGAGGAGGATTGAGGGGGAGTGGAGGATTGAGGGGGAGTGGAGGATTGAGGGAGTGGAGGATTGAGGGGGAGTGGAGGATTGAGGGAGTGGAGGATTGAGGGGGAGTGGAGGATTGAGGGGGAGTGGAGGATTGAGAGGGAGAGGAGGATTGAGGGGGAGTGGAGGATTGAGAGGGAGAGGAGGATTGAGGGAGGGAAGGATTGAGGGGGAGTGGAGGATTGAGAGGGAGAGGAGGATTGAGGGGGAGTGGAGGATTGAGGGAGTGGAGGATTGAGGGGGAGTGGAGGATTGAGAGGGAGAGGAGGATTGAGGGGGAGGGGAAGATTGAGGTGGAGAGGAGGATTGAGGGAGTGGAGGATTGAGGGAAGGGAGGATTGAGAGAGTGCAGGATTGAGGGGGAGGGAGGATTGAGGGGGAGTGGAGGATTGAGGGGGAGTGGAGGATTGAGGGGGAAGGGAGTATTGAGAAGGAGGGGAGGATTGAGGGAGAGAGGATTAAGGGAGTTTAACAAGCTTAATCTAAGGTAAGTTATGGCAGCAGAGCTCGCACCCGTGATATGCTCCTCCTGCACTATGTGGGAAGTCATGGACACTACCAGTGTCCCTGGAGACCATGTGTGCAGGAAGTGTGTCCAGCTGCAGCTACTGGCTAACCGCATTTCGGAGCTGGAGCTGCGGGTGGATTCACTGTGGAGCATCCGCGATGCTGAGACTATCGTGGATAGCACGTTCAGTGAGGTGGTCACACCGCAGGTAAAGATTACACAGGCAGAAAGGAAATGGGTGACCGCTAGGCAGAGTAAAAGGACTAGGCAGGTAGAGCAGGAGTCCCCTGGGGCCATCTCCCTCTCAAACAGATATTCTGCTTTAGATACTGTTGGGGGAGATGGCTTATCAGGGGAAAGCAGCAAGAGCCAGGTTCGGGGCACCACGGGTGGCTCTGCTGCACAGGAGGGGAGGAAGAAGAGTGGGAGAGCAATAGTGATAGGGGATTCAATTGTAAGGGGAACAGATAGGCGTTTCTGCGGCCACAGACCTGACTCCAGGATGGTATGTTGCCTCCCTGGTGCTCGGGTCAAGGATGTCACAGAACGGCTGCAGGACATTCTGAAGGGGGAGGGTGAACAGCCAGAGGTCGTGGTCCATATCGGTACCAACGACATCGGTAAAAAAAGGGATGAGGTTCTGCAATCGGAATATAGGGAGGTAGGAAATAAATTAAAAAGTAGGACCTCGAAGGTAGTGATCTCAGGATTACTCCCAGTGCCACGTGCTAGCGAGAGCAGAAATAGGAGAATAGACCAGATGAATGCGTGGCTTGAGAGATGGTGTAGGAGGGAGGGATTTAGATTCCTGGGACATTGGGACTGGTTCTGGGAAAGGTGGGACCTGTACAAGCTGGACGGGTTGCACCCGAGCAGAACTGGGATCAATATCCTCGCGGGGGCATTTGCTAGTTCTGTTGGGGAGGGTTTAAACTAGTATGGCAGGGGGATGGGAACCAAAGGGCAGGTACAGATAGGACAAATTCAGACCATGAAACGGGAAGTAGAAAAGCAGTTAGTGACGTAGTTAGCGACTCAGAAAGGCAAATGAAGCAAAGGTTAAATAGTGTTCACCACAGGAATTTGATGGGGTTAAAGGGGATATACTTCAATGCAAGGAGTATTACAAACAAAGCAGATGAGCTAAGGGCACAGATAGACACATGGCAGCAAGATATCATTGCTATAACGGAAACCTGGCTTAAAGAGGGGGATAATTGGCAGCTCAATATCCCTGGATATAGAGTTTTCAGGCAGGATAGAGTGGGTGATAAAAGAGGAGGGGGGGTAGCATTATTGGTTAAAGAATCAATTACAGTTGTGAGAAGGGATGAAATGCTAAATGGATCATCAATCGAGGCCATATGGGTTGAGCTAAGAAATTAAAAAGGGGCAGTCACACTACTAGGAGTGTACTATAGACCCCCGAATAGCGAAAGGGAGATAGAAGAACAAATATGTAGGCAAATTTCTGAGTGCAAAAATAAGAGAGTAATAATCGTCGGGGACTTCAACTACCTAACATCAACTGGGATTCAAACAGTGTGAGGGGCACAGAGGGCGCAAAATTCTTGATCAGTGTCCAGGAGAACTTTTTTAGCCAGAACGTGACAAGCCCAACAAGAGGGGATGCAATTCTAGATTTAGTCCTGGGAAATGAAGATGGGCAAGTGGGTGAAGTGACAGTGGGTGGCCATATTGTGGATAGTGACCACAATTCAGTGAGTTTTAGCATTATTATGGAAAAGGACAAGAGTTAAATCAGGAGTAAACGTTTTAAATTGGGGGAAGGCAAATTTTACAGAACTAAGAGGTGATTTGGCAGAAGTTGACTGGACACAACTACTTGAGGAGAAATCAGTGGCAAGCCAGTGGGAGGCACTAAAAAGTGAAATTCCATGGGTACAATGCAGACACGTCCCCTCAAAGAAAAAGGGTGGCGCTGCCAAATTTAGAGCCCCCTGGTTGTCTAGAAGTATACGGGGCAAGATAAAGCAGAAAAAGAAAGCTTATGACTGTCATAGAAAACTAAATACTGCAGAAAGCCTAGAGGAGTATAGAAAGTACAGGGATGACGTAAAAAAGGAAATAAGGAAAGCAAAGAGAGGGCATGAAAAAATATCAGCTACGAAGATTAAAGAAAATCCAAAGATGTTTTATCAGTACACTAAGAACAAGAGGATAGTTGAAGAAACGGTGGGACCTATCAGGGATGATCAGGGTAACTTGTGTGTAGAAGCAGAGGATGTGGGTAGGGTTTAAATTAACATTTTGTCTCCGTATTCACAAAGGAAAGGGATGATCCTGACGTAGTAGTTAAAGAGGAGAGGTGAGAAATATTGGATAAGGTAAACATAACGAGAGAGGAAGTACTAGAGGGACTGGAATCCTTGAAATTTAATAAGTCACCAGGGCCGGATGGATTGTTTCCCAGGCTATTGAAGGAAGCCAGGGAGGAAATAGCGGATGCTCTGAGGATCATTTTCCAATCCTCACTAGATACAGGGGAGGTACCGGAGGACTGGAAGACTGCAAACGTAATACCATTGTTTAAAAAGGGTATGAGGGAAAGGCCGAACAATTATAGGCCGGTCAGTCTTACCTCGGTGGTGGGCAAACTATTAGAATCAATACTGAGAGATAGGATAAACTGTCACTTGGAAAGGCATGGTTTAATCAGGGATAGTCAGCATGGATTTGTTCAGGGAAGGTCATGCCTTACAAATCTGATTAAATTCTTTGAGGAAGTGACAAGGAGGATTGATGAGGGTAGTGCAGTGGATGTTGTCTACATGTATTTTAGTAAGGCATTTGACAAGGTCCCACATGGCAGACTGGTCAGAAAGGTAAAAGCCCATGGGATACAGGGAAATGTGGCGAATTGGATCCAAAATTGGCTCAGTAACAGGAAACAAAGGGTAAAAGTCAATGGATGTCTTTGAAAATGGAAATCCGTTTCCAGTGGTGTGCCACAGGGCTCAGTGTTGGGTCCCTTGCTGTTTGTGCTATATATTAATGATTTGGACTTGAATGTAGGGGGCAAGATTGGCAAATTTGCAGACGACACAAAAATTGGCCGTGTAGTTGATAGTGAAGAAGATAGCTGTAGACTCCAAGAAGATATCAATGGGTTGGTGGAGTGGGCGAAAAAGTGGCAAATGGAGTTCAACCCGGAGAAGTGTGAGGTAATGCACTTAGGGAGGGCAAACAGTAAAAGGGAATACGCAGTAAACGGGAATATATTGAGAGGGGTGGAGGAAGTGAGAGACCTTGGAGTGCATGTGCACAGGTCCCTGAAGGTGGCAGTACAGGTAGATAAGGTTGTGAAGAAGGCATACGGAATGCTCTCCGTTATTAGCCGAGGTATAGAATACAAAAGCAGGGATGTAATGATGGAAGTGTATAAAACGCTGGTAAGGCCACAGCTGGAGTATTGTGCGCAGTTCTGGTCACCACATTACAGGAAGGACGTAATTGCTGTGGAGAGAGTGCAGAGAAGATTTACAAGAATGTTGCCAGGGCTTGAAAATTGCAGCTACGAGGAGCGATTGGATAGGCTGGGGTTGTTTTCCTTGGAGCAGAGGAGGCTGAGGGGAGACTTGATTGAGGTGTACAAAATTATGAGGGGCCCAGATAGAGTAGACAGGAAGTACCTGTTTCCCCTAGCGGAGAGTTCAAGAACGAGAGGACATAGATTTAAGCTGATTGGCAGAAGGATTAGAGGGGACATGAGGAAAAACTTTTTTACCCAGAGGGTGGTGGGTGTATGGAATTCGCTGCCCGAATTGTTGGTAGAGGCAGGGACCCTCAACTCTTTTAAAAAGTACCTGGACCTGCACCTAAAGTGCTGTAAGCTGCAGGGCTACGGACCGGGTGCTGGAAGGTGGGATTAGAATGGGCACCTAGTTGTTCTTCGAGCCAGTGTGGACACGATGGGCCGAATGGCCCCCTTCTGTGCCGTATCTTTTCTATGGTTCAATGGAGTGTAGGATTGAGGGGGAGGGGAGGATTGAGGGAAGGGAGGGTTGAGGGAGGGGAGGGTTGAGGGAGGGGAGGGTTGAGGGAGTGCAGGATTGTGGGAAGGGAGGATTGAGGGAGTGCAGGATTGAGATGGAGGCGAGGATTGAGGTGGAGGGGAGGATTGAGGGGGAGGGGAGGATTGAGGGGGAGGGGAGGATTGAGGGAAGTATGGATTGAGGGAAGGGAGGATTGAGGGGGAGGAGGATTAAGGAAGTGGAGTATTGTGGGGGAGGGCGAGGATTGAGAGGGAGTGGATGATTGAGGGAGAGGATTGCGGGAGAGGAGGATTGAGAGAGCGAAGGATTGACGGAGGAGAGGACTGACGGAGGAGAGGATTGACGGAGGAGAGGATTGGGGGAGTGTAGGATTGAGGGATGGGAGGATTGAGGGGGAGGGGAGGATTGAGGAGGAGAGGAGGATTGAGGGAGGAGAGGATTAAGGGAGCGGAGGATTGAGGGGGAGGGGAAGATTGAGGGAGTGGAGGATTGATGGAGGAGAGGATTGAGAGGGAATGGAGGATTGAGAGAGAGTGGAGGATTGAGGGTTGGGAGGATTGAGGTTTGGGAGGATTGAGGGAGTTCAGGATTGAGGGGATTGAGAGGGAGTGGAGGATTGAGGGAGCGGAGGATTGAGGGATGGGAGGATTGGGGGGAGTGGAGGATGATGGGGGAGAGGATTGAGGCGGAGGGGTGGATTGAGTGTGTGGAGGATTGAGGGAATGTAGAATTGAGGGGGAGTGCAGGACTGAGGGGGCGTGGAGGTTTGAGGGGGTGTGGAGGTTTGAGGGGGCATGGAGGATTGAGGGAAGGGAGGATTGAGGGAAGGGAGGAATGAGGAAGTGGAGGATTGAGGGAAGGGAGGCTTGGGGGAGGGGTAGATTGAGGGTGTTGGGGGTTTGAGGGAGTGGAATATTGAAGAAGGCAAGGATTGAGGAAAGGGAGGATTGAGGGGTGGTGAGAATTAAGGGGGAGTGGAGGATTGAGGGAGTGAAGGATTGAGGTGGAGAGGAGGATTGAGGGGGAGTGGAGGATTAAGGGAAGGGAGGATTGAGGGAGGGGAGGATTGAGGGTGTGGAGGATTGAGGGAGGGGAGGATTGAGGGAGGGGAGGATTGAGGGAGGGGAGGATTGAGGGAGGGGAGGATTGAGGGAGGGGAGGATTGAGGGAGGGGAGGATTGAGGGTGTGGAGGATTGAGGGAGGGGAGGATTGAGGGAGGGGAGGATTGAGGGAGGGGAGGATTGAGGGAGGGGAGGATTGAGGGAGGGGAGGATTGAGGGGGAGAAATGAGGAAAAGAAGGATTGAGGGAAAGGATAATTGAGGGAGTGGAGGATTGAGGGAGTGGAGGATTGAGGGAGTGGAGGATTGAGGGAGTGGAGGATTGAGGGAGGGGAGGATTGAGGGAGGGGAGGATTGAGGGAAAGGAGGATTGTGGGAGTGGAGGATTAAGGGAGTGGAGGATTGAGGGAATGGAGGATTGAGGGAATGGAGGATTGATGGGGGGAGGATTGATGGAGGGGAGGATTGAGGGAGGGGAGGACTGAGGGTGTGAAAGATTGAGGAAGGCGAGGATGGGGGAGGCGAGAATTGAGGGGGAGGGAAGGATTGAGGGGAAGGGGAGGATTAAGGGAAGGGAGGATTGAGGGAGTGGATGATTGATGGAGTGGAGGATTGATGGAGTGGAGGATTGAGGGGGTGGAGGATTGAGGGGGTGGATGGTTGAAAGGGTGGAGGGTTGAGAGGGTGTTGGATTGAGGGGGAGGCGAGGATTGAGGGGGAGGCGTGGATTGAAGGGGAGGAGAGGATTGAGGGGGAGGCGTGGATTGAGGGGGAGGCGTGGATTGAGGGGTAGGATTGAGGGAGTGGAGTATTGAGAGACCGGATGATTAAGGGGGTGGAGGATTGAGCGGGAGTGGAGGATTGAGGGGAAGTGGAGGATTGAGGGGGAGGCGAGGATTGAGGGGTGGAGGATTGAGGGGGAGTGGAGGATTGAGGGGGCGGCAAGGATTGAGGGGTTAGGATTGAAGGGAGTGGAGGATTGAGTGGTGGAGGATTGAGGGGGAGGCGAGGATTGAGGGGGAGGATTGAGGGATGATGATTGAGGGAGTGGGGTATTGAGAGAGCGGATGATTGAGGGGGTGGAGGATTGAGCGGGAGTGGAGGATTGAGGGGAAGTGGAGGATTGAAGGGGAGGCGAGGATTGAGGGGTGGAGGATTGAGGGGGAGTGGAGGATTGAGGGGGAGGATTGAGGGGAAGTGGAGGATTGAAGGGGAAGTGCAGGATTGAGGGGAGGCGAGGGTTGAGGGAGCGGCGAAAATTGGGGGTTAGGATTGAGGGAGTGGAGGATTGAGGGGTAGTGGAGGATTGAGGGAGGAGATGATGGGGGAGCATAGGATTGAGGGAGGGAGGATTGAGGGAGCGGAGGAATGAGGGGGAGTGGAGGATTGAGAGAGCAGTAGATTGAGGGGGAGTGGAGGATTGAGGGGGAGTGGGGGATTGAGGGGGAGTGGGGGATTGAGAGAGCAGACGTGGTCTACATGGACTTCAGCAAAGCCTTTGACAAGTTACCGCATGGTAGGTTGTTACATAAGGTTAAATCTCATGGGATCCAAGGTGAGGTAGCCAATTGGATACAAAATTGGATTGACGACAGAAGACAGAGGGTGGTTGTGGAGGGTTGTTTTTCAGACTGGAGGCCTGTGACCAGCGGTGTGCCTCAGGGATCGGTGCTGGGTCCGCTGTTATTTGTTATTTATATTAATGATTTGGATGAGAATTTAGGAGGCATGGTTAGTAAGTTTGCAGATGACACCAAGATTGGTGGCATTGTGGACAGTGAAGAAGGTTATCTAAGATTGCAACAGGATCTTGATCAATTGGGCCAGTGGGCCGATGAATGGCAGATGGAGTTTAATTTAGATAAATGTGAGGTGATGCATTTTGGTAGATCGAATCGGGCCAGGACCTACTCCGTTAATGGTAGGGCGTTGGGGAGAGTTATAGAACAAAGAGATCTGGGAGTACAGGTTCATAGCTCCTTGAAAGTGGAGTCACAGGTGGATAGGGTGGTGAAGAAGGCATTCAGCATGCTTGGTTTCATTGGTCAGAACATTGAATACAGGAGTTGGGATGTCTTGTTGAAGTTGTACAAGACATTAGTAAGGCCACACTTGGAATACTGTGTACAGTTCTGGTCACCCTATTATAGAAAGGATATTATTAAACTAGAAAGAGTGCAGAAAAGATTTACTAGGATGCTACCGGGACTTGATGGTTTGACTTATAGGGAGAGGTTGGATAGGCTGAGATTTTTTTCCCTGGAGAGTAGGAGGTTTAGGGGTGATCTTATAGAAGTCTATAAAATAATGAGGGGCATAGATCAGGTAGTCAAAATCTATTCCCAAAGGTAGGGGAGTCTATAACGAGGGGGCATAGATTTAAGGTGAGAGGGGAGAGATACAAAAGGGTCCAGAGCGGCAATTTTTTCACTCAAAGGGTGGTGAGTGTCTGGAACGAGCTGCCAGAGGCAGTAGTAGAGGCGGGTACAATTTTGTCTTTTAAAAAGCATTTGGATAGTTACATGGGTAAGATGGGTATAGAGGGATATGGGCCAAGTGCAGGCAATTGGGACTAGCTTAGTGGTATAAACTGGGCGACATGGACACGTTGGGCCGAAGGGCCTGTTTCCATGTTGTAAACTTCTATGATTCTATGATTGAGGGAGGGGAGGATTGAGGGATGGGAGGATTGGGGAGGGGAGGATTGAGGGAGGGGAGGATTGGGGAGGGGAGGATCGAGGGAGGGGAGGATCGGGGGAGGGGAGGATCGGGGGAGGGGAGGATCGGGGGAGGGGAGGATCGAGGGAGGGGAGGATCGGGGGAGGGGAGGATCGGGGGAGGGGAGGATCGAGGAAGGGGAGGATTTGGGGAGGGGAGGATTGAGGGAGGAGAGGATTGAGGGAGGGGAGGATTGGGGAGGGGAGGATTGAGGGAGGGGAGGATTGAGGGAGGGGAGGATTGAGGGAGGGGAGGATTGAGGGAGGGGAGGATTGGGGAGGGGAGGATCGAGGGAGGGGAGGATCGAGGGAGCGGAGGATCGAGGGAGGGGAGGATTGAGGGAGGGGAGGATCGAGGGAGGGGAGGATCGAGGGAGGGGAGGATCGGGGGAGGGGAGGATCGGGGGAGGGGAGGTTCGAGGGAGGGGAGGATCGAGGGAGGGGAGGATCGAGGGAGGGGAGGATTGGGGAGGGGAGGATTGAGGGAGGGGAGGATTGAGGGAGGGGAGGATTGAGGGGGAGAAATGAGGAAAAGAAGGATTGAGGGAAAGGATAATTGAGGGAGTGGAGGATTGAGGGAGTGGAGGATTGAGGGAGTGGAGGATTGAGGGAGTGGAGGATTGAGGGAGGGGAGGATTGAGGGAGGGGAGGATTGAGGGAAAGGAGGATTGTGGGAGTGGAGGATTAAGGGAGTGGAGGATTGAGGGAATGGAGGATTGAGGGAATGGAGGATTGATGGGGGGAGGATTGATGGAGGGGAGGATTGAGGGAGGGGAGGACTGAGGGTGTGAAAGATTGAGGAAGGCGAGGATGGGGGAGGCGAGAATTGAGGGGGAGGGAAGGATTGAGGGGAAGGGGAGGATTAAGGGAAGGGAGGATTGAGGGAGTGGATGATTGATGGAGTGGAGGATTGATGGAGTGGAGGATTGAGGGGGTGGAGGATTGAGGGGGTGGATGGTTGAAAGGGTGGAGGGTTGAGAGGGTGTTGGATTGAGGGGGAGGCGAGGATTGAGGGGGAGGCGTGGATTGAAGGGGAGGAGAGGATTGAGGGGGAGGCGTGGATTGAGGGGGAGGCGTGGATTGAGGGGTAGGATTGAGGGAGTGGAGTATTGAGAGACCGGATGATTAAGGGGGTGGAGGATTGAGCGGGAGTGGAGGATTGAGGGGAAGTGGAGGATTGAGGGGGAGGCGAGGATTGAGGGGTGGAGGATTGAGGGGGAGTGGAGGATTGAGGGGGCGGCAAGGATTGAGGGGTTAGGATTGAAGGGAGTGGAGGATTGAGTGGTGGAGGATTGAGGGGGAGGCGAGGATTGAGGGGGAGGATTGAGGGATGATGATTGAGGGAGTGGGGTATTGAGAGAGCGGATGATTGAGGGGGTGGAGGATTGAGCGGGAGTGGAGGATTGAGGGGAAGTGGAGGATTGAAGGGGAGGCGAGGATTGAGGGGTGGAGGATTGAGGGGGAGTGGAGGATTGAGGGGGAGGATTGAGGGGAAGTGGAGGATTGAAGGGGAAGTGCAGGATTGAGGGGAGGCGAGGGTTGAGGGAGCGGCGAAAATTGGGGGTTAGGATTGAGGGAGTGGAGGATTGAGGGGTAGTGGAGGATTGAGGGAGGAGATGATGGGGGAGCATAGGATTGAGGGAGGGAGGATTGAGGGAGCGGAGGAATGAGGGGGAGTGGAGGATTGAGAGAGCAGTAGATTGAGGGGGAGTGGAGGATTGAGGGGGAGTGGGGGATTGAGGGGGAGTGGGGGATTGAGAGAGCAGACGTGGTCTACATGGACTTCAGCAAAGCCTTTGACAAGTTACCGCATGGTAGGTTGTTACATAAGGTTAAATCTCATGGGATCCAAGGTGAGGTAGCCAATTGGATACAAAATTGGATTGACGACAGAAGACAGAGGGTGGTTGTGGAGGGTTGTTTTTCAGACTGGAGGCCTGTGACCAGCGGTGTGCCTCAGGGATCGGTGCTGGGTCCGCTGTTATTTGTTATTTATATTAATGATTTGGATGAGAATTTAGGAGGCATGGTTAGTAAGTTTGCAGATGACACCAAGATTGGTGGCATTGTGGACAGTGAAGAAGGTTATCTAAGATTGCAACAGGATCTTGATCAATTGGGCCAGTGGGCCGATGAATGGCAGATGGAGTTTAATTTAGATAAATGTGAGGTGATGCATTTTGGTAGATCGAATCGGGCCAGGACCTACTCCGTTAATGGTAGGGCGTTGGGGAGAGTTATAGAACAAAGAGATCTGGGAGTACAGGTTCATAGCTCCTTGAAAGTGGAGTCACAGGTGGATAGGGTGGTGAAGAAGGCATTCAGCATGCTTGGTTTCATTGGTCAGAACATTGAATACAGGAGTTGGGATGTCTTGTTGAAGTTGTACAAGACATTAGTAAGGCCACACTTGGAATACTGTGTACAGTTCTGGTCACCCTATTATAGAAAGGATATTATTAAACTAGAAAGAGTGCAGAAAAGATTTACTAGGATGCTACCGGGACTTGATGGTTTGACTTATAGGGAGAGGTTGGATAGGCTGAGATTTTTTTCCCTGGAGAGTAGGAGGTTTAGGGGTGATCTTATAGAAGTCTATAAAATAATGAGGGGCATAGATCAGGTAGTCAAAATCTATTCCCAAAGGTAGGGGAGTCTATAACGAGGGGGCATAGATTTAAGGTGAGAGGGGAGAGATACAAAAGGGTCCAGAGCGGCAATTTTTTCACTCAAAGGGTGGTGAGTGTCTGGAACGAGCTGCCAGAGGCAGTAGTAGAGGCGGGTACAATTTTGTCTTTTAAAAAGCATTTGGATAGTTACATGGGTAAGATGGGTATAGAGGGATATGGGCCAAGTGCAGGCAATTGGGACTAGCTTAGTGGTATAAACTGGGCGACATGGACACGTTGGGCCGAAGGGCCTGTTTCCATGTTGTAAACTTCTATGATTCTATGATTGAGGGAGGGGAGGATTGAGGGATGGGAGGATTGGGGAGGGGAGGATTGAGGGAGGGGAGGATTGGGGAGGGGAGGATCGAGGGAGGGGAGGATCGGGGGAGGGGAGGATCGGGGGAGGGGAGGATCGGGGGAGGGGAGGATCGAGGGAGGGGAGGATCGGGGGAGGGGAGGATCGGGGGAGGGGAGGATCGAGGAAGGGGAGGATTTGGGGAGGGGAGGATTGAGGGAGGAGAGGATTGAGGGAGGGGAGGATTGGGGAGGGGAGGATTGAGGGAGGGGAGGATTGAGGGAGGGGAGGATTGAGGGAGGGGAGGATTGGGGAGGGGAGGATTGAGGGAGGGGAGGATTGGGGAGGGGAGGATCGAGGGAGGGGAGGATCGAGGGAGCGGAGGATCGAGGGAGCGGAGGATCGAGGGAGGGGAGGATCGAGGGAGGGGAGGATCGAGGGAGGGGAGGATCGGGGGAGGGGAGGATCGAGGGAGGGGAGGATCGGGGGAGGGGAGGATCGGGGGAGGGGAGGATCGAGGGAGGGGAGGATCGAGGGAGGGGAGGATCGAGGGAGGGGAGGATTGGGGAGGGGAGGATTGAGAGGTTTGTGTCTGGAAGCAGACAGGTGGATTGTGGATTGGTTTACCCTGTTCCTATATAAGTGAACATTACAATCTAATGTTAAGCACTTGGACCAATCGCATTCCTCAGATAATCCCCCTCGTAACCCCAACAAACACCTCACGAGCTGTCCGGTTGCTTCAGAATCTCAGCCTATATTTTGTTTGAAAATAAACATTGTACTTTACACAGACATTAAAGAGTTCAGTACAAATCTGAAGTCCCATATAGTATGAAGAGTATTTCGCTATAACTTTGCAATGCCTCATTCTGTGATGTCGGTGTGAACTCCTCAATATGGCCGCAGAGGTGTCTAAGGAGCTGCCTGAGGGGTATCACACATCTGAATATTCATCTTTCTGCATTTCATCGCGCCCAGCCGGCAAAGGCTGACTCTTCTCTCCTGGGAACCCAACACGATGCAATAATTCTCATCGTCTCCCGCAGGGCATTGGTTCGGCAGCAAACATGTGCACTTTGTCCCTGAGAGAGAGGCAAAGGAAAATGAAGAGTCAGTGTTATGGAGACATGAAGCAGTGCTGCATCTCACTATTGCTTCTACAGAAGGGTGAACGAGGGAGAGAGCTGCGGCTCAGTGAAAGCACTCTCTCACCTCTGAGTCAGAAGGTCATGGGTGCATAGTCCCACTGCAGAAATTTGTGCCCATAATCCAGGCCGACACTCCCAGTGCAGTACTGAGGGAGTGCAGCACTGTCGGTGGTGTCGTCGTTCAGATGAGACATTAAACCGAGGCCCCGTCTGCCCTCTCAGATGGATGTAAAAGATCCCACGGCCACTATTCAAAGAAGAGCAGGAGAGTTCTCCCCGGTGTCCTGGGCCAATATTTATCCCTCAACCAACATCACTGAAAACAGATTATCTGGTCATGCATCTCTTTGTTGTTTGTGGGATCTTGCTGTGCGCAAATTGGCTGCCGCGTTTCCTACATTACAACAGTGACCACACTACAAAAGTGCTTCAGTGGATGTATGTGGATATGCCGGTGATGGACTGGGGTTAACAATTGTAAACAATTTTACAACACCAAGTTATAGTCCAACAATTTTATTTTTAATCCCACAAGCTTTCGGGGGCTTTCCCCTTCCTCAGGAACACCGCCTGAGGAAGGGGAAAGCCCCCGAAAGCTTGTGGGATTAAAAATAAAATCGTTGGACTATAACTTGGTGTTGTAAAATTGTTTACAATCAGTGGATGTAATTTGCTTTGGGACGTCATGAATAGTGCTATAGAAATGCAAGTCTTTCTCTCCTTTACAGACACACAATGAATACCGCAGCCATTGCCATCACCTGTACACCTCTCCCAGTCAAAGCACGTGTCAACAGATGCGCAAGGCTCCCTCTTGGAACTGGAGACGGACAGTCTGGCTCGCTCTGCTACCCACTGCAGGTCAGACTCCTGGCACAGCCCCTCCTTCACCAGCTGAAGGCTCTGCCCATCACACCGTCTAGCTAAATACACACAGGTCGTGGTGCTGAGCATGGTCTGCGCTGTGATGTCGTAAACACACACCGCTGGAGACAAGGTAGTGCTGCAAACAAAACCGGTCGACAGTTAGGGGTGTTAGTGAGGTACAGGCACAAACACAGACACAGACACAGACACAGACAGGCACGAACACAGACAGGCACGAACACAGACACAGACACAGACAGGCACGAACACAGACACAGACACAGACACAGACACAGACAGGCACGAACACAGACACAGACACAGACGCAGACAGGCACGAACACAGACACAGACACAGACAGGCACAAACACAGACAGGCACAAACACAGACAGGCACAAACACAGACACAGACAGGCACGAACACAGACAGGCACGAACACAGACACAGACACAGACAGGCACAAACACAGACACAGACACAGACAGGCACAAACACAGACACAGACACAGACAGGCACGAACACAGACACAGACACAGACAGGCACGAACACAGACAGGCACGAACACAGACACAGACACAGACAGGCACAAACACAGACACAGACACAGACAGGCACAAACACAGACACAGACACAGACAGGCACGAACACAGACAGGCACGAACACAGACACAGACACAGACAGGCACAAACACAGACACAGACACAGACAGGCACGGACACAGACAGGCACGAACACAGACACAGACAGACAGGCACGAACACAGACACAGACACAGACAGGCACGAACACAGACAGAGACACAGACAGGCACGAACACAGACACAGACACAGACAGGCACGAACACAGACACAGACACAGACAGGCACGAACACAGACACAGACACAGACAGGCACGAACACAGACACAGATAGGCACGAACACAGACACAGACACAGACAGGCACGAACACAGACACAGACACAGACAGGCACGAACACAGACAGGCACGAACACAGACAGGCACGAACACAGACACAGGCACAGGCACAGGCACAGACACAGGCACAGACACAGACAGGCACAAACACAGACACAGGCACAGACACAGACAGGCACGAACACAGACACAGGCACAAACACAGACAGGCACAAACACAGACACAGACACAGACACAGACAGGCACAAACACAGACAGGCACGAACACAGACACAGACACAGACAGGCACGAACACAGACAGAGACACAGACAGGCACGAACACAGACACAGACACAGACAGGCACGAACACAGACACAGACACAGACAGGCACAAACACAGACACAGACACAGACACAGACAGGCACGAACACAGACAGGCACAAACACAGACACAGACACAGACACAGACAGGCACGAACACAGACACAGACACAGACAGGCACAAACACAGACACAGACACAGACAGGCACGAACACAGACAGGCACAAACACAGACACAGACACAGACAGGCACGAACACAGACACAGGCACACTCACATGCCGAGAAATATACAAACACAAAAAACAGAGACTTTGAAATAAAGACACACAAAACAGACAAATCATAGAATCATAGAAATTTACAGCACAGAAGGAGGCCATTCAACCCATTGTGTCTGTGCTGGCCGAAAAAGAGCCATCCAGCTTAATCCCACTTTCCAGCTCTTGGTCCGTAGTCCTGTAGGTTACGGCTCTTCAGGTGCACATCCAAGTACTTTTTAAATGAGTTGAGGGTTTCTGCCTCTACCACCCTTTCAGGCAGTGAGTTCCAGACCCCCACCACCATCTTGGTGCGAACATTTTTCCTCAGCTCCCCTCTAATCCTTCGACCAATTACTTTAAATCTATGCCCCCTGGTTATTGACCTCTCTAAGGGAAATAGGTCCTTCCTATCCACTCTATCTAGGCCCCTCATAATTTTATACACCACAATTAAATCTCCCCTCAGCCTCCTCTGTTCCAAAGAAAACAACCCAGCCTATCCAATCTTTCCTCATAGCTAAAATTCTCCAGTCCTGGCAACATCCTCGTAAATCTCCTCTGTACCCTCTCTAGTGCAATCACATCTTTCCTATAATGTGGTGACCAGAACTGTACGCAGTACTCAAGCTGTGGCTTAACTAGTGTTTAATACAGTTCTAGCATAACCTCCCTGCTCTTACATTCTATGCCTCAGCTATTCTACGCCTTCTTAACCACCTGATCTACCTGTCCTGCTATCTTCACTCTGTTCCTCTACACCTCTCAGTATCCTCCCATTTATTGTGCACTCCCTTGCCTTGTTGCCTTCTCCAAATGTATTACCTCACACTTCTCTGGATTGAATTCCATTTGCCACTTTTCTGCCCACCTGACCAGTCCATTGATATCTTCCTGCAGTCTACAGCTTGCCTCCTCACTATCAACCACATGGCCAACTTTTGTATCATCTGCAAACTTCTTAATCATGCCCCTACATTTAAGTCCAAATCATTAATATATACCACAAAAAGCATGGGACCTAGTACTGAGCCCTGCAGAACCCCACTGGAAACAGCTTCCAGTCACAAAAACACCCAGTGACCATGACCCTTTGCTTCCTGCCACTGAGCCAATTTTGGATCCAGCTTGCCACATTCCCTTGGATCCCATGGGCTTGTACTTTTCTGACCAGTCTGCCATGTAGGACCTTGTGAAAAGCCTTGCTAAAATCCATGTAGACGACATCAAACGTGTTACTCTCATCGACCCTCCTTGTTACCTCCCCAAAAAATTCAATCAAGTTAGTCAGACACGACCTTCCCTTAACAAATCCATGCTGACTGTCTTTGATTAACCCGTGCATTTCTAAATAACGATTAATACATAGGAACATAGGAACAGGAGTAGGCCATTCAGCCCCTCGAGCCTGCTCCGCCATTTGATAAGATCATGGCTGATCTGTGATCTAGCTCCATATACCTGCCTTTGGCCCATATCCCTTAATACCTTTGGTTGCCAAAAAGCTATCTATCTCACATTTAAATTTAGCAATTGAGCTAGTATCAATTGCTGTTTGCGGAAGAGAGTTCCAAACTTCTACCACCCTTTGTGTGTAGAAATGTTTTCTAATCTCGCTCCTGAAAGGTCTGGCTCTAATTTTTAGACTGTGCCCCCTACTCCTAGAATCCCCAACCAGCGGAAATAGTTTCTCTCTATCCACCCTATCTGTTCCCCTTAATATCTTATAAACTTCGATCAGATCACCCCTTAACCTACGAAACTCTAGAGAATACAACCCCAATTTGTGTAATCTCTCCTCGTAACTTAACCCTTGAAGTCCAGGTATCATTCCAGTAAACCTACGCTGCACTCCCTCCAAGGCCAATATGTCCTTCCGAAGGTGCGGTGCCCAGAACTGCTCACAGTACTCCAGATGCGGTCTAACCAGGGTTTTGTATAGCTGCAGCATAACTTCTGCCCCCTTGTGCTCTAGTCCTCTAGATATAAAGGCCAGCATTCCATTAGCCTTCTTGATTATTTTCTGCACCTGTTCATGACACTTCAATGATCTATGTACCTGAATCCCTAAGTCCCTTTGGACATCCACTGTTTTTAACTTTTTACCATTTAGAAAGTACCCTGTTCTATCCTTTTTTGATCCAAAGTGGATGACCTCACATTTGTCTACATTGAATTCCATTTGCCACAGTTTTGCCCATTCACCTAATCTATCAATATCCCTTTGTAATTTTATGTTTTCATCTACACTGCTTACAATGCCACCAATCTTTGTGTCATCGGCAAACTTAGATATGAGACTTTCTATGCCTTCATCTAAGTCATTAATACTGTCCCTCAGAATTTTTTCAAATAATTTGCCCATCACCGAGGTTAGTCTGACTGGCCTGTAATTAATGTCTATCCCTTTTTCCCTTTTAAAACAACGTTACAAATGTTAGCAGTCCTCCAATCCTCCGGCACCACACCTGTGGCCAGTGAGGATTGGAAAATGATGCTCAGAGCCTCCGCTATTTCCTCTCTTGCTTCTCTTAACAGCTGGGGATACATAATACATGATTAAAACATGGACATATGCACACAAAATAACAACACACTAAAGCAAAGACTCACATACAAGATGCAAAGATAGAGAGCAACACACACACACAGATTTAAGGACAGATCTAACAGCTGGCACCCGGTGGTATCCAGAGCATAAACGTACCTACAGTCCTGCTCTGCCGACATGCAGACGCACTCTGTCCCGCTCACCTTCTGTCCGAGCTGGCAGCCGGAGGTATCGATAGCTACAGAACAAAGTGATTGTCTGGGATTACACAAAGAGGGGAGACAGCTGCAGTCAGAGGCAGTGGACGACTGGTGGAGGGATAGTTGTTCAGCTGTGCGGTTCGTGTCACTCACCGGCTGCCTGGCTTTGTTTCTTAATGTCTTTTCCTAATGTCAGGTTTGGGACAGAACTCTTTGAACAACCAACCATATCCCTTTGCCTCCACCACAGATTCTCACTCCCCCCACCTGTGAGGGGACTCACCCATCCTACCTTAACATTCAGGGCTGCTCTGGAATCATAGAATCACAGAAATTTACGGCACAGAAGGAGGACATTCAGCCCATCGTGTCCGTGCTGGCCGGAAAAGAGCTATCTAGCCTAATCCCACTTTCCAGCTCTTGGTCCGTAGCCCTGTAGGTTACGGCTCTTCAGGTGCACATCCAGGTACTTTCAAATGAGTTGAGGGTTTCTGCCTCTACCACCCTTTCAGGCAGTGAGTTCCAGACCCCCACCACCCTCTGGGTGAAAAAGATTCTCCTCAGCTCCCCTCTAATCCTCCTACCAATCACTTTAAATCTATGCCCCCTGGTCACTGACCCCTCTGCTAAGGAAGATAGATCCTTCCTATCCACCTTATCTAGTCCCGTCATAATTTTGTACACCTCAATTAAATCTCCCTCAGCCTCCTCTGTTCCAAAGAAAACACCCCCAGCCTATCCAATCTTCCGTCAGAGCTAAAATTTTCCAGTCCTGGCAACATCCTCGTAAATCTCCTCTGTACCCTCTCTAGTGCAATCACATCTTTCCTGTAATGTGGTGACCAGAACTGTACCCAGTACTCAAGCTGTGGCCTAACTAGTGTTTTATACAGTTCCAGCATAACCTCCCTGCTCTTATATTCTAAGCCTTGGCTAACAGAGGAAAGTATCCCATATGCCATTTTAACCACCTTATCTACCTGTCCTGCTACCTTCAGGGATCTGTGGACATGCACTCCAAGGGTCCCTCACTTCCTCTACACCTCTCAGTATCCTCCCATTTATTGTGTATTCCCTTGCCTTGTTTGACCTCCCCAAATGCATTACCTCACACTTCTCTGGATTGAATTCCATTTGCCACTTTTCTGCCCACCTGACCTGCAGGAGGAGGCCATACGGCCCCATGGGTCTGTTCCACCATTCAATCAGATCATGGCTGATCTTTGACCTCAACTCCACTTTCCTGCCCGATCCCCATATCCTTGATTCCCCTAGAGTCCAAAAACCTATCAATCTCAGCCTTGAATATACTCAACGACTCAGCATCCACAGCCCTCTGGGATAGAGAATTCCAAAGATTCACAACCCTCAGTGAAGAAATTCCTCCTCATCTCAGTCTTGAATGGCCGACCCCTTATCCTGAGATTATGCCCCCTAGTTCGAGACTCTCCAGCCAGGAGAAACAATCTCTCAGCATCTACCCTGTCAAGCCCCCTCAGAATCTTATATGTTTCAATGAGATCACCTCTCATTCTTCTAAACTCCAGAGAGTATCGGCCCATTCTACTCAATCTCTCCTCATAGGACAACCCTCTCATCCAGGAGATAAGGAGACCAACACTGTACACAGTACTCCAGGTGAGGTCTCACCAAAGTCCTGTACAACTGTAGTAAGACTTCCTTATTCTTGTAATCCAACCCCATTGCAATAAAGGCCAACATCCCATTTGCTTTCCTGATTACCTGCCTCACCCGAGGGGTTAGTGCTGTGAGTCACTGAGAGCCACAGGATATTCAAAGCCAAACCGAACCCTGCCCTCGCATGAGGAACACACCCACCCACTCACTCAATCACACACTCACACTCACCCACTCACAATCACACACTCACACCCACCCACTCACTCAATCACACACTCACACCCACCCACTCACAATCACACACTCACACCCACCCACTCACTCAATCACACACTCACACTCACCCACTCACAATCACACACTCACACCCACCCACTCACTCAATCACACACTCACACTCACCCACTCACATCACACACTCACACCCACCCACTCACTCAATCACACACTCACACTCACCCACTCACAATCACAAACTCACACCCACCCACTCACCATCACGCAATCACACACTCACACTCACCCACTCACAATCACACACTCCACACCCACCCCACTCACTCAATCACACACTCACACTCACCCTCTCTCACTCAATCACACCTCACACTCACCCACTCACACTCACCCACTCACACCCACCCACTCACTCAATCACACACTCACACTCACCCACTCACTCAATCACACACTCACACTCCCACTCACACCCACCCACTCACTCAATCACACACTCCACTCACACAGCTCACTCAATCACACACTCACACTCACCCACTCACAATCACACACTCACACCCACCCACTCACTCAATCACACACTCACACTCACCCACTCACTCAATCACACACTCACACTCACCCCACACTCAATCACACACTCACACTCACCACTCACACTCACCCACTCACACTCACCACCACTCAATCACACACTCACACTCACCCACTCACACTCACCCACTCACACCCACCCACTCACTCAATCACACACTCACACTCACCCACTCACTCAATCACACACTCACACTCACCCACTCACAATCACACACTCTTCACTCAATCACACACTCACACTCACCCACTCACTCAATCACACACTCACACTCACCCACGCACACTCACCCACTCACACTCACCCACTCACACCCACCCACTCAATCACACACTCACCACTCACCCACTCACAATCACACACTCACACCCACCCACTCACTCAATCACACACTCACACTCACACCCACTCCACACATCACACACTCACACCCACCCACTCACTCAATCACACACTCACACCCACCCACTCACTCAATCACACACTCACACCCACCCCACTCACCAATCACACACTCACACTCACCCACTCAACAATCACACACTCACACCCACCCACTCACTCAATCACACACTCACACTCACCCACTCACAATCACCACTCACACCCACCCACTCAATCACACACTCACACTCACCCACTCACAATCACACACTCACACCCACCCACTCACTCAATCACACACTCACACTCACCCACTCACAATCACACACTCACACCACCCACTCACAATCACACTCTCACACTCACCCACTCACAATCACACACTCACCCCCACCCACTCACTCAATCACACACTCACACCCACCCACTCACAAATCACACACTCACACCTCACCCACTCACAATCACACACTCACACTCACCCCACTCACCATCACACACTCACACTCACCACTCACCAATCACACACTCACACTCACCCACTCACAATCACACACTCACACTCACACCACTCACCATCACACACTCACACCCACCCACTCACTCAATCACACACTCACACTCACCCACTCACTCAATCACACACTCACACTCACCCACTCACAATCACACACTCACACCCACCCACTCACTCAATCACACACTCACACCCACCCACTCACAATCACACACTCACACTCACCCACTCACAATCACACACTCACAACCCACCCACTCACAATCACACACTCACACCCACCCACTCACAATCACACACTCACACTCACCCACTCACAATCACACACTCACACTCCACCCACTCACTCAATCACACACTCACACCACCCACTCACTCAATCACACACTCACACTCACCCACTCACAATCACACACTCACACTCCACCCACTCACTCAATCACACACTCACACTCACCCACTCACCAATCACACACTCACACTCACCCACTCACAATCACACACTCACACTCCACCCACTCACTCAATCACACACTCACACTCACCCACTCACCAATCACACACTCACACTCACCCACTCACTCAATCACACACTCAACACTCACCCACTCACCAATCACACACTCACACCCACCCACTCACTCAATCACACACTCACACTCACCCACTCACTCAATCACACACTCACACTCATCCCACTCACATCACTCACACTCACACTCACCCACTCACTCAATCACACACTCACACTCACCCACTCACTCAATCACACACTCACACTCACCCACTCACTCAATCACACACTCACACTCCACCCACTCACCAATCACACACTCACACTCACCCACTCACTCAAATCACACACTCACACTCACCCACTCACAATCACACACTCACACTCACCCACTCACTCAATCACACACTCACACTCACCCACTCACCAATCACACACTCACACTCACCCACTCACCAATCACACTCTCACACTCACCCACTCACAATCACACACTCACACTCACCACTCACAATCACACACTCACACCCACCCACTCACTCAATCACACACTCACACTCACCCACTCACAATCACACACTCACACTCACCCACTCACAATCACACACTCACACCCACCCACTCACTCAATCACACACTCACACTCACCCACTCACAATCACACACTCACACCACCCACTCACAATCACACACTCACACTCACCCACTCACAATCACACACTCACACCCACCCACTCACTCAATCACACACTCACACTCACCCACTCACAATCACACACTCACACTCACCCACTCACAATCACACACTCACACTCACCCACTCACAATCACACACTCACACCCACCCACTCACTCAATCACACACTCACACTCACCACTCACAATCACACACTCACACTCACCCACTCACTCAATCACACACTCACACTCACCCACTCACAATCACACACTCACACTCACCCACTCACAATCACACACTCACACACACCCACTCACTCAATCACACACTCACACCACCCACTCACAATCACACACTCACACCCACCCACTCACTCAATCACACACTCACACTCACCACTCACTCAATCACACACTCACACTCACCCACTCACAATCACACACTCACACCACCCACTCACTCAATCACACACTCACACCCACCACTCACTCAATCACACACTCACACTCACCCACTCACTCAATCACACACTCACACTCACCCACTCACTCAATCACACACTCACACTCACCCACTCACAATCACACCACTCACACCCACCACTCACTCAATCACACACTCACACCCCACCCCACTCACAATCACACACTCACACCCACCACTCACTCAATCACACACTCACACTCACCCACTCACTCAATCACACACTCACACTCACCCACTCACTCAATCACACACTCACACTCACCCACTCACTCAATCACACACTCACACTCACCCACTCACTCAATCACACACTCACACTCACCCACTCACACCCACCCACTCACAATCACACACTCACACCCACCCACTCACTCAATCACACACTCACACTCACCCACTCACACCCACCCACTCACAATCACACACTCACACTCACCCACTCACTCAATCACACACTCACACCCACCCACTCACTCAATCACACACTCACACTCACCCACTCACTCAATCACACACTCACACCCACCCACTCACTCAATCACACACTCACACCCACCCACTCACAATCACACACTCACACCCACCCACTCACTCAATCACACACTCACACTCACCCACTCACTCAATCACACACTCACACTCACCCACTCACTCAATCACACACTCACACTCACCCACTCACTCAATCACACACTCACACTCACCCACTCACAATCACACACTCACACTCACCTACTCACAATCACACACTCACACTCACCACTCACAATCACACACTCACACCCACCCACTCACTCAATCACACACTCACACCCACCCACTCACAATCACACACTCACACCCACCCACTCACTCAATCACACACTCACACTCACCCACTCACAATCACACACTCACACTCACCCACTCACAATCACATGTACACATACACAATCACACACTCACAATCACAATCACACATACACACAATCATACACACTCGCAATCACTCACATACATTCACAAACTCACAATCACAATCATCATCACTCACAATCACACAGACAATTACACAGGCAATATTACACCTACAATCACAATCACACACACAATCGCACACACTCACAATCACACTCACACACAATCACACACTCATAATCACACACTCACGATCACACACACTCACAATCACAAACTCATTATCAATCAATCACACATACACACATTCACACACACAATCACAATCATACACACTCACAATCACATACATACAATCAGAAACTCACAATCACAATCATACACACACAAAATCACACATACATGCACAATCACACACTCACATACACAATCATATAAATAATCACACACTCACAATCACACATACACAACCACAATCACACACTCACAATCGCACAGACAATATCACACGCACAATCACAATCACACTCACAATCACACACTCACATACAGAATCACACACTCACATACAGAATCACACACTCAATCACAGGATATTCAAAGCAACCCCAACCCTGTCCTCATCTGAGGACACCCATTTAATCTCCTCCCACAGCCCATGTACACTCTCCCCTATCATGGACTCTCCCCACCCATTTAATCTCCTCCCACAGCCCATGTACACTCTCCCCTATCATGGACTCTCCCCACCCATTTAATCTCCTCCCACAGCCCATGTACACTCTCCCCTATCATGGACTCTCCCCACCCAATTAATCTCCTCCCACAGCCCATGTACACTCTCCCCTATCATAGACTCTCCCCACCCATTTAATCTCCTCCCACAGCCCATGTACACTCTCCCCTATCATGGACTCTCCCCCCCCATTTAATCTCCTCCCACAGCCCATGTACACTCTCCCCTATCATGGACTCTCCCCACCCATTTAATCTCCTCCCACAGCCCATGTACACTCTCCCCTATCATGGACTCTCCCCACCCATTTAATCTCCTCCCACAGCCATGTACACTCTCCCCTATCATAGACTCTACCCACCCATTTAATCTCCTCCCACAGCCCATGTACACTCTCCCCTATCATGGACTCTCCCCACCCATTTAATGTCTAGAATGATGTTCTATATAGATACTGCCTGGTCCCCAAAGATAATTCACCAATTGTCCAGAATATTCATCTCTCCTTACAGCTCCACTCCCATCCTGACCTACTGCCCTCTCTCCTCTCTATGCTCCCCAGAGTCCCATCATGTCCCCAAAGACTATCTGGCCATCTCACTCTGCCCCTATCCCTGTAGCCTCCATTCCCACCCAGATTTCTAGCCAGCTCCTTTGTGAAAGAGTTAAATTCCTTGCCCTCCGCTGCTTTGTGTGCGGATCAGTTCCACCTGTAAACTGGGGCAGGTTTGCTCCCACCTCTGTTCTCGGGCCAGGTTTGCTGACGTTAATCCGGTCCCTCTGGTTTGAGCTCACAGTCCTGGATTCACAGACTCAAATAGAAGAGGGTGTAACAGTACAAAGGAGTGCAGCCCATTTTGGAAAGAGTTAAAACCAAGATAACTGGGCTAGCCCGTGATCAAAGCTCAAAGATCTAGTCTGGGTGTTTAACCTTTGGTGGGGATTCCCCAAGAATAAACCTCTTGTGCCTTAAAAAGGGGGTGAATTTCCTCGGCCCTTCTCCTGTTCCACAGGGTCTGTGCTGAAGTTAGAGCAGGGGATCAGGAGAAACCCGGGGGAACTCTCCCCCGAAGCAGGTTCTTACCGGTGTGGCAACGGAGGCCCTCGGTCAGGTCAGGTTCCCAGGTCAGGTCAGGCCCACACTCGTACCGTGTCTGCCCAGTCAGGAGCCATCCCAGGCGGACACTGCACTTCAACGGATTCTCCGACGCTGTAATCAGCTTTGAGTGGTTGTAATGTTGCTGGGCTGGAGACAGCTGGCCTGTTACAGGCCACCCCTACATCATCAGGGGAAAGAAAAGGGAAAACTTTAACGGGTAAATTCAGAGCTCGAAGGGGGAGGAGGGAGGAA
Organism: Heptranchias perlo; assembly: GCF_035084215.1. Taxonomy (NCBI): domain Eukaryota; kingdom Metazoa; phylum Chordata; class Chondrichthyes; order Hexanchiformes; family Hexanchidae; genus Heptranchias; species Heptranchias perlo. The sequence goes on from NC_090328.1 coordinate 2,379,640, forward strand.
GGGGAGGGGGGTGAGGGGAAAGGGGGGGGTGAGGAGGGGGAGGGGGTAAGGAGGGGAGGGGGTGAAGAGGGGGTGGGGTGAGGAGGGGAGGTGGAGAGGGAGGAGGGGGTGAGGAGGTGGAGGGGTGAGAAGGGAGGGAGGTGTGGAGGGGGAGAGGTGAGGAGGGGGAGGGGTGAGGAGGGAGTGGGGTGAGGAGGGGAGGGGGGTGAAGAGGGGGTGGGGTGAGGAGGGGAGGGGGGTGAAGAGGGGGTGGGGTGAGGAGGGGAGGTGGAGAGGGAGGAGGGGGTGAGGAGGCGGAGGGGTGAGAAGGGAGTGGGGGTGAGGAGGGGTGTGAGGAGGGGGGAGGAGGTGAGGTAAGGTGGGAATGGGGTGAGGAGGAAGAGGGGGTGGGGTGAGGAGGGTGTGAGGAGAGGGAGCTGGTGAGGAGGGGGTGGGGTAAGGTGGGGATGGGGTGAGGAGGAAGAGGGGGTGGGGTGAGGAGGGGGAGCGGGTGAGGAGGGGGAGCGGGTGAGGAGGGGGTGGGGTAAGGTGGGGATGGGGTGAGGAGGAGGAGGGTGTGTGGACTGGGAGGGTGTGAGGAGAGGAGGGGGTGAAGAGGGGGTGAGAAGGGGTTGAAGGAGGAGGGGGTGAGGAGGCAGAGGGGTGAGAAGGGAGTGGGGTGACGAGGGGAGGGGTGAGGAAGAGGTGGGGTGAGGAGGAGGAGGGAGGGAGGAGGGGGAGGGGGTGAGGAGGGTTGGGGGTGGGGTGAGGAGGGGGAGGGGTGAGGAGGGAGTGGGTAAGGTGGGGATGAGGTGAGGAGGAGGAGGGGGTGAGGAGGCGGAGGGGGTGAGGAGGAGGGGTTGAGGAGGGGGAGGGTGTGAGGAGGGGAGGAGGTAAGGAGGGGGTGGGGTCAGGTGGGGATGGGGTGAGGAGGAGGAGGGCATTGAGGTGAGGAGGGGAGGAGGGGGTGGCGTAAGGAGGGTGTGAGGAGGGGGTGGGGTGAGGTGGGGATGAGGTGAGGAGGAGGAGGGGGTGGGGTGAGGAGGGGGTGGGGGAGGGGGTGGGGTGAGGAGGGGGTGGGGTGAGGAGGGGGTGGGTGAGGAGGGGGGTGAGGAGGGGTAGGGGTGGGGGAGGGGGTGAGGAGGGGTAGGGGTGGGGGAGGGGGTGGGGGTGAGGAGGGGGTGAGGAGGGGTGGGGGAGGGGTGAGGAGGGAGTGAGGTGAGGAGGGGGTGAGGGAGGGGTGGGGGAGGGGGTGGGGTGAGGAGGGGGGTGAGGAGGGGTAGGGGTGGGGGAGGGGGTGGGGTGGAGGAGGGGGTGAGGAGGGGTGGGGGAGGGGGTGGGGTGAGGAGGGGGTGAGGAGGGGTAGGGGTGGGGGAGGGGGTGGGGTGAGGAGGGGGTGAGGAGGGTGGGGGAGGGGGTGGGGTGAGGAGGGGTGAGGAGGGGTAGGGGTGGGGGAGGGGGTGGGGTGAGGAGGGGGGTGAGGAGGGGTGGGGAGAACCAGTACTCCAGTGTTGTGACTGTACCTCTGCTCAGGGTTCAAGACCCACTCCAGGAACTTGAGCCCATAATCCAGGCTGACACTCCACTGCAGTACTGAGGGAGTGCTGCACTGTCAGAGGAGCCCTCTTTCAGATAAGATGTTAAGCCGAGGCCCTGTCTACCCTCTCAGGTGGATGTAAAGATCCCATGACATTATTTTAAAAAAAAGCAAGGGAGTTCTCCCCAGTGTCCTGGGGCCAATATTTATCCCTCGACCAACATCACTAAAACAGATTATCTGGTCATTATCTCATTGCTGTTTGTGGGATCTTGCTGTGCGCAAATTGTCTGCCACGTTTCCTACATTGCAACAGGGACTACACTTCAAAAGAACTTCATTGGCTGTGAAGCGCTTTGGGACATCCTGAGGTTGTGAAAGGCGCTATATAAATGCAAGTCTTATCTCCTTCTTCCTGACTGGGGACTTCCCCAAAGTTCAGACGCTCATGTAGCCCTTGGTCATCTCACAGTCAATCCTGAGGCTTACACGAGTCGGAGGGTCGGAAGGGCTGAGCATCTGCACGGTTCTTCTATCCTGAGACAATCGATGTACCTCAGAGATTCTTAAAGGGTCAAGGGAGGATGGCTCACTGGGGCTGACAGCATCTCCAGCCGGCACTCAGCGGCTCCGGCAGGAACCTTACTTTGACACTCCATGTCTTCCACGCGCCAGGTGCCGTCGGGAAGGCAGCGGTAGAACTGATATCCCCTCGGCTCGTAGCCGGAGAAGCAAATGATCTCGACCATCTCCGCTACCTCGTAGTGGGGTTTAGAGACCTGTAACGGAGACTCTGTGTTAGACTGCACCGCCCATCGATTACACACGTCGCAGGAGCAGAGGGAATCAGCAGATGGAAGAGGGGGCACAGTCGCCTTCCACCATCCTGGTACTCGCCAGATACAACGATTACTAATCCGAGCAGTCAATCTCCATCAATGATTCTTCAACAGACCCAGACATGAGGCGAGGAAAACCCCCAGTTGTGGGAACCATTTTGATTCCACACGATGGGAATGGGTTTGTGTTTTATTTCATTCTGGGGATGTGGGCTTCACTGGCAAGGCTGGCATTTATTGCCCGTCCCTAGTTGCCCTGAGAAGGTGGTGTTGATGGGCCTTCTCCTTGGACCACTCAGTAACGGTTTGATGCAACGAAGCCGGGCCACTTCAGAGGGAGGTTCAGACCCGACCACGTTGGTGTGGGCCTGAGTTACATATAGGCCCCCGAAGGACATTGGTGAACCAGTTGGGTTTTTACGACAATCCGACAGCTTCATGGTCACTTTTCCTGATCCCAGCTTTTTATTTCTAGATTTTTTTTAAACCTAATTCTAATTCTCAAACTGCCATGTTGGGATTTGGACTCCCATTCGCTGGATTGTTAGTCCAGGCCTCTACCACGACTCTTTGTCCGATGGGATTCTGTGCGGAGGGAAGGAATGGGCAGGGAACGAAGGGAATTCAGGAATAGGCTGCTGCATTGCTGACAAACGATTGGATTTCTCTCCTCATTAAACCCATTTGCACTCAGGTGCATTAGCTGTGGGAGAAATGGTGTCAGAATGTGCAGAGATGGGTCTCCTTACCCTCAGGAAGCCCTGGTCTGGTGCCTCTGGTTTGGGACAGTGCACAGTACCATCGCCGGAGTCAGGGATCAAGGGGTCCACCAGCTCCCTCCGTTCCTCATCGTCATTAATACACAGCGTGCTTCTGGAGAAGGAGCAGAGACAGAGGAAGGTCAGTTCGACCGTTACTGGCCGGAGGCACCGAACAATTCCCATCGAGCACAGACCAACATCGAAGCAGCGCTGTCTCGGGCCAAAATCATCGAAATTTGGCACAATTCAGGCTCAGCACAGACACTCCTCCCCAGACTGTACACACCCAGACCAGACACTCCTCCCACAGACTGTACACACCCAGACCAGACACTCCTCCCCAGACTGTACACACCCAGACCAGACACTCCTCCCCAGACTGTACACACCCAGACCAGAGACTCCTCCCACAGACTGTACACACCCAGACCAGACACTCCTCCCCAGACTGTACACACTCAGACCAGACACTCCTCCCCAGACTGTACACACTCAGACCAGACACTCCTCCCCAGACTGTACACACCCAGACCAGACACTCCTCCCACAGACTGTACACACCCAGACCAGACACTCCTCCCCAGACTGTACACACCCAGACCAGACACTCCTCCCCCGACTGTACACACCCAGACCAGACACTCCTCTCCCAGACTGTACACACCCAGACCAGACACTCCTCCCCAGACTGTACACACCCAGACCAGACACTCCTCCCCCGACTGTACACACCCAGACCAGACACTCCTCGCACAGACTGTACACACCCAGACCAGACACTCCTCCCCAGACTGTACACACCCAGACCAGACACTCCTCTCCCAGACTGTACACACCCAGACCAGACACTCCTCCCCCGACTGTACACACCCAGACCAGACACTCCTCCCCCGACTGTACACACCCAGACCAGACACTCCTCCCACAGACTGTACACACCCAGAACAGACACTCCTCCCCCGACTGCACACACCCAGACCAGACACTCCTCTCCCAGACTGTACACACCCAGACCAGACACTCCTCCCCAGACTGTACACACCCAGACCAGACACTCCTCCCCCGACTGTACACACCCAGACCAGACACTCCTCCCACAGACTGTACACACTCAGACCAGACACTCCTCCCCCGACTGTACACACCCAGACCAGACACTCCTCCCCCAGACTGTACACACTCAGACCAGACACTCCTCCCCCAGACTGTACACACTCAGACCAGACACTCCTCCCCCGACTGTACACACCCAGACCAGACACTCCTCCCCCGACTGTACACACCCAGACCAGACACTCCTCCCCCGACTGTACACACCCAGACCAGACACTCCTCCCCCGACTGTACACACCCAGACCAGACACTCCTCCCACAGACTGTACACACTCAGACCAGACACTCCTCCCCCGACTGTACACACCCAGACCAGACACTCCTCCCCCGACTGTACACACTCAGACCAGACACTCCTCCCCCGACTGTACACACTCAGACCAGACACTCCTCTCCCAGACTGTACACACCCAGACCAGACACTCCTCCCCCGACTGTACACACTCAGACCAGAGACTCCTCTCCCAGACTGTACACACCCAGACCAGACACTCCTCCCCCAACTGTACACACTCAGACCAGAGACTCCTCTCCCAGACTGTACACACCCAGACCAGACACTCCTCCCCCAACTGTACACACTCAGACCAGAGACTCCTCCCCCGACTGTACACACTCAGACCAGAGACTCCTCTCCCAGACTGTACACACCCAGACCAGACACTCCTCCCCCGACTGTACACACCCAGACCAGACACTCCTCCCACAGACTGTACACACCCAGACCAGACACTCCTCCCCCGACTGCACACACCCAGACCAGACACTCCTCTCCCAGACTGTACACACCCAGACCAGACACTCCTCCCCAGACTGTACACACCCAGACCAGACACTCCTCCCCCGACTGTACACACCCAGACCAGACACTCCTCCCACAGACTGTACACACTCAGACCAGACACTCCTCCCCCGACTGTACACACCCAGACCAGACACTCCTCCCCCAGACTGTACACACTCAGACCAGACACTCCTCCCCCAGACTGTACACACTCAGACCAGACACTCCTCCCCCGACTGTACACACCCAGACCAGACACTCCTCCCCCGACTGTACACACCCAGACCAGACACTCCTCCCCCGACTGTACACACCCAGACCAGACACTCCTCCCCCGACTGTACACACCCAGACCAGACACTCCTCCCACAGACTGTACACACTCAGACCAGACACTCCTCCCCCGACTGTACACACCCAGACCAGACACTCCTCCCCCGACTGTACACACTCAGACCAGACACTCCTCCCCCGACTGTACACACTCAGACCAGACACTCCTCTCCCAGACTGTACACACCCAGACCAGACACTCCTCCCCCGACTGTACACACTCAGACCAGAGACTCCTCTCCCAGACTGTACACACCCAGACCAGACACTCCTCCCCCGACTGTACACACCCAGACCAGACACTCCTCTCCCAGACTGTACACACCCAGACCAGAGACTCCTCTCCCAGACTGCACACACTCAGACCAGAGACTCCTCTCCCAGACTGTACACACTCAGACCAGAGACTCCTCTCCCAGACTGTACACACTCAGACCAGAGACTCCTCTCCCAGACTGTACACACTCAGACCAGAGACTCCTCTCCCAGACTGTACACACTCAGACCAGACACTGCTCTCCCAGACTGTACACACCCAGACCAGAGACTCCTCTCCCAGACTGTACACACCCAGACCAGAGACTCCTCTCCCAGACTGTACACACCCAGACCAGAGACTCCTCTCCCAGACTGTACACACTCAGACCAGAGACTCCTCTCCCAGACTGCACACACTCAGACCAGAGACTTGTCTCCCAGACTGTACACACTCAGACCAGAGACTCCTCTCCCAGACTGTACACACTCAGACCAGAGACTCCTCTCCCAGACTGTACACACTCAGACCAGACACTGCTCTCCCAGACTGTACACACCCAGACCAGAGACTCCTCTCCCAGACTGTACACACCCAGACCAGAGACTCCTCTCCCAGACTGCACACACTCAGACCAGAGACTTGTCTCCCAGACTGTACACACTCAGACCAGAGACTCCTCTCCCAGACTGTACACACTCAGACCAGAGACTCCTCTCCCAGACTGTACACACTCAGACCAGACACTGCTCTCCCAGACTGTACACACCCAGACCAGAGACTCCTCTCCCAGACTGTACACACCCAGACCAGACACTGCTCTCCCAGACTGTACACACCCAGACCAGAGACTCCTCTCCCAGACTGTACACACCCAGACCAGACACTGCTCTCCCAGACTGTACACACCCAGACCAGACACTGCTCTCCCAGACTGTACACACCCAGACCAGAGACTCCTCTCCCAGACTGTACACACTCAGTTCTGTCACTTCTCCCCTCCCTCCTCTGCTGAACCCTCTCCCTCTGCCCGGAGCACCTTTCCTGGCCATTTTCCCTGTGCCATGTTGACAGAGTGCGCGAGCCACATTTGTTCCTGTCCCCATGGCACAGGAGTGAGGAGCCAATAGTTTCCTGCTGTTCTGTAATTTCTCTGTCTGTGTCTGCACAGGTGCACCCTGAATGGGGACTCGGAGTTGGGATCTAGGGCCCATTCACCCTCCTGGGCCTCGAGTCTGAGCTCAAAACTGCAGCCCCCACCTGCTGGGACATCCAACCCGACACAGAGCAGGGATTGAACCTCAATCGTCCAGGTCTGTGAGGGTGGAGAGGATCAGATATTGGCTAAATGAACTCAGCCTGGCATAAGGGACACCTCATGACCTTTAATCCCGGGTATCAGGGACACCCCATGACCTTTAATCCCGGGTATCAGGGACACCTCATGACCTTTAATTCCGGGTATCAGGGACACCTCATGACCTTTAATCCCGGGTATCAGGGACACCTCATGACCTTTAATCCCGGGTATCAGGGACACCCCATGACCTTTAATCCCGGGTATCAGGGACACCTCATGACCTTTAATCCCGGGTATCAGGGACACCCCATGACCTTTAATCCCAGGAATCAGAGACACCCCATGACCTTTAATCCCAGGAATCAGAGACACCCCATGACCTTTAATCCCAGGTATCAGGGACACCTCATGACCTTTAATCCCGGGTATCAGGGACACCCCATGACCTTTAATCCCGGGTATCAGGGACACCCCATGACCTTTAATCCCAGGAATCAGGGACACCCCATGACCTTTAATCCCGGGTATCAGGGACACCTCATGACCTTTAATCCCGGGTATCAGAGATACCCCATGACCTTTAATCCCGGGTATCAGGGACACCTCATGACCTTTAATCCCGGGTATCAGGGACACCTCATGACCTTTAATCCCGGGTATCAGGGACACCTCATGACCTTTAATCCTGGGTATCAGGGACACCCCATGACCTTTAATCCCGGGTATCAGGGACACCTCATGACCTTTAATCCCGGGTATCAGGGACACCCCATGACCTTTAATCCCGGGTATCAGGGACACCCCATGACCTTTAATCCCGGGTATCAGGGACACCTCATGACCTTTAATCTCTGGGACAGGTGAAGTCCAAATCTACCTGGAATAGTTGCCGGTCCAATCACTGATAGTCACATGAGTGGAAAGAGATTTAAAGGTGAAACCAGGTCTGGAACCATTCCTGTCACTGACCCCAAGGCCATGACTTCTAACCTGCTCCCCGCTCAGTGAGCCTCTCCTGACACGTTACAGGATACAGGGAAAATCTTTCCCACCTCACACCTGATCGCTGCCTCACCTCTGGTCACCACACAATGTGGGTCATTTCCACCATCACTGTCGGGCAGCCATTACCATCAGTATTCCCTTGAACCTTTCTCTCTTGCCCTTCCTGAGCACCAAACACCCTCCTTCCCCCTCCCTCAACCCTCACTGTGTTCAAATCCATACGCAATGCACCATCTCCTGCTCTACCTCCACCTCCCCCACTCTCAGACCCGAGACTCCCCCCTCCCCCATTCTCAGACCCGAAACAACCCCCTCCCCCACTCTCAGACCCGAAACAACCCCCTCCCCCACTCTCAGACCCGAAACAACCCCCTCCCCCACTCTCAGACCCGAAACAACCCCCTCCCCCACTCTCAGACCCGAAACAACCCCCTCCCCCACTCTCAGACCCGAAACAACCCCCTCCCCCACTCTCAGACCCGAAACACCCCCTCCCCCACTCCCAGACCCGAGACTCCACCCTCCCCCACTCTCAGACCCGAGACTCCCCCTCCCCCACTCTCAGACCCGAGACTCCCCCCTCCCCCACTCTCAGACCCGAAACACCCCCTCCCCCACTCTCAGACCCGAAACACCCCCCTCCCCCACTCTCAGACCCGAAACACCCCCCTCCCCCACTCTCAGACCCGAAACACCCCCCTCCCCCACTCTCAGACCCGAAACACCCCCCTCCCCCACTCTCAGACCCGAAACACCCCCTCCCCCACTCTCAGACCCGAAACAACCCCCTCCCCCACTCTCAGACCCGAAACACCCCCTCCCCCACTCTCAGACCCGAAACAACCCCCTCGCCCACTCTCAGACCCGAAACAACCCCCTCCCCCATTCTCAGACCCGAAACACCCCCCTCCCCTACTCTCAGACCCGAAACAACCCCCTCCCCCACTCTCAGACCCGAAACAACCCCCTCCCCCATTCTCAGACCCGAAACAACCCCCTCCCCCACTCTCAGACCCGAAACAACCCCCTCCCCCATTCTCAGACCCGAAACACCCCCCTCCCCTACTCTCAGACCCGAAACACCCCCCTCCCCTACTCTCAGACCCGAAACAACCCCCTCCCCCACTCTCAGACCCGAAACAACCCCCTCCCCCTACTCTCAGACCCGAAACAACCCCTTCCCCCACTCTCAGACCCGAAACACCCCCCTCCCCCACTCTCAGACCCGAAACAACCCCCTCGCCCACTCTCAGACCCGAAACAACCCCCTCCCCCATTCTCAGACCCGAAACACCCCCCTCCCCCTACTCTCAGACCCGAAACAACCCCCTCGCCCACTCTCAGACCCGAAACAACCCCCTCCCCCATTCTCAGACCCGAAACACCCCCCTCCCCCTACTCTCAGACCCGAAACACCCCCCTCGCCCACTCTCAGACCCGAAACAACCCCCTCCCCCACTCTCAGACCCGAAACAACCCCCTCCCCCACTCTCAGACCCGAAACAACCCCCTCCCCCACTCTCAGACCCGAGACTCCCCCCTCCCCCACTCTCAGACCCGAAACAACCCCCTCCCCCACTCTCAGACCCGAAACAACCCCCTCCCCCACTCTCAGACCCGAAACACCCCCTCCCCCACTCCCAGACCCGAGACTCCACCCTCCCCCACTCTCAGACCCGAGACTCCCCCTCCCCCACTCTCAGACCCGAGACTCCCCCCTCCCCCACTCTCAGACCCGAAACACCCCCCTCCCCCACTCTCAGACCCGAAACACCCCCCTCCCCCACTCTCAGACCCGAAACACCCCCCTCCCCCACTCTCAGACCCGAAACACCCCCCTCCCCCACTCTCAGACCCGAAACACCCCCCTCGCCCACTCTCAGACCCGAAACACCCCCCTCCCCCTACTCTCAGACCCGAAACAACCCCCTCCCCCACTCTCAGACCCGAAACACCCCCCTCGCCCACTCTCAGACCCGAAACAACCCCCTCCCCCACTCTCAGACCCGAAACAACCCCCTCCCCCACTCTCAGACCCGAAACACCCCCCTCCCCCACTCTCAGACCCGAAACACCCCCCTCCCCCACTCTCAGACCCGAAACAACCCCCTCCCCCACTCTCAGACCCGAAACACCCCCCTCGCCCACTCTCAGACCCGAAACAACCCCCTCCCCCTACTCTCAGACCCGAAACAACCCCCTCCACCATTCTCAGACCCGAAACAACCCCCTCCCCCACTCTCAGACCCGAAACACCCCCTCCCCCACTCTCAGACCCGAGACTCCCCACTCCCCCATTCTCAGACCCGAAACACCCCCCTCCCCCACTCTCAGACCCGAAACAACCCCCTCCCCCACTCTCAGACCCGAGACTCCCCCCTCCCCCACTCTCAGACCCGAAACAACCCCCTCCCCCTACTCTCAGACCCAATACACCCCCTCCCCCACTCTCAGACCCGAAACACCCCCCTCCCCCACTCTCAGACCCGAAACACCCCCCTCGCCCACTCTCAGACCCGAAACACCCCCCTCGCCCACTCTCAGACCCGAAACACCCCCCTCCCCCACTCTCAGACCCGAAAGAACCCCCTCCCCCATTCTCAGACCCGAAACAACCCCCTCCCCCTACTCTCAGACCCGAAACACCCCCTCCCCCACTCTCAGACCCGAGACTCCCCCCTCCCCCTACTCTCAGACCCGAAACACCCCCTCCCCCACTCTCAGACCCGAGACTCCCCCCTCCCCCTACTCTCAGACCCGAGAATACCCCCTCCCCCATTCTCAGACCCGAAACACCCCCTCCCCCATTCTCAGACCCGAAACACCCCCTCCCCCATTCTCAGACCCGGGAATACCCCCTCCCCCATTCTCAGACCCGGGAATACCCCCTCCCCCACTCTCAGACCCGGGAATACCCCCTCCCCCACTCTCAGACCCAAGACTCCCCCCTCCCCCACTCTCAGACCCGAGACTCCCCCTCCCCCCACTCTCAGACCCGAGACTCCCCCTCCCCCACTCTCAGACCCGAGACTCCCCCTCCCCCACTCTCAGACCCGAGACTCCCCCTCCCCCAACTCTCAGACCCGAGACTCCCCCCTCCCCCCACTCTCAGACCCGAGACTCCCCCCTCCCCCACTCTCAGACCCGAGACTCCCCCCTCCCCCACTCTCAGACCCGAGACTCCTCCCCCTCACTCTCAGACCCGAGACTCCCCCCTCCCCCACTCTCAGACCCGAGACTCCCCCCTCCCTCACTCTCAGACCCGAGACTCCCCCCTCCCCCACTCTCAGACCCGAGACTCCTCCCCCTCACTCTCAGACCCGAGACTCCCCCCTCCCCCACTCTCAGACCCGAGACTCCCCCCTCCCCCACTCTCAGACCCGAGACTCCTCCCCCTCACTCTCAGACCCGAGACTCCCCCTCCCCCACTCTCAGACCCGAGACTCCCCCCTCCCCCACTCTCAGACCCGAGACTCCCCCCTCCCCCACTCTCAGACCCGAGACTCCCCCCTCCCCCACTCTCAGACCCGAGACTCCCCCCTCCCCCTACTCTCAGACCCGAAACACCCCCCTCCCCCACTCCCAGACCCGAGACTCCCCCCTCCCCCACTCTCAGACCCGAGACTCCCCCCTTCCCCTACTCTCAGACCCGAAACACCCCCCTCCCCCACTCTCAGACCCGAGACTCCCCCCTCCCCCACTCTCAGACCCGAGACTCCCCCCTCCCCCTCTCAGACCCGAGACTCCTCCCCCTCACTCTCAGACCCGAGACTCCCCCCTCCCCCACTCTCAGACCCGAAACACCCCCCTCCCCCACTCTCAGACCCGAGACTCCCCCCTCCCCCACTCTCAGACCCGAGACTCCTCCCCCCTCACTCTCAGACCCGAGACTCCTCCCCCCTCACTCTCAGACCCGAGACTCCCCCCTCCCCCACTCTCAGACCCGAGACTCCCCCCTCCCCCACTCTCAGACCCGAGACTCCCCCCTCCCCCACTCTCAGACCCGAGACTCCTCCCCCTCACTCTCAGACCCGAGACTCCCCCCTCCCCCACTCTCAGACCCGAGACTCCTCCCCCCTCACTCTCAGACCCGAGACTCCTCCCCCCCCACTCTCAGACCCGAGACTCCTCCCCCACTCTCAGACCCGAGACTCCTCCCCCCTCACTCTCAGACCCGAGACTCCCCCCTCCCCCACTCTCAGACCCGAGACTCCCCCCTCCCCCACTCTCAGACCCGAGACTCCTCCCTCCCCCACTCTCAGACCCGAGACTCCTCCCCCCCACTCTCAGACCCGAGACTCCTCCCCCCCACTCTCAGACCCGAGACTCCTCCCCCCCACTCTCAGACCCGAGACTCCCCCCTCCCTCACTCTCAGACCCGAGACTCCTCCCCCCCCACTCTCAGACCCGAGACTCCTCCCCCTCACTCTCAGACCCAAGACTCCTCCCCCCTCACTCTCAGACCCGAGACTCCTCCCCCCTCACTCTCAGACCCGAGACTCCTCCCCCCTCACTCTCAGACCCGAGACTCCTCCCCCCTCACTCTCAGACCCGAGACTCCTCCCCCCTCACTCTCAGACCCGAGACTCCTCCCCCCTCACTCTCAGACCCGAGACTCCTCCCCCCTCACTCTCAGACCCGAGACTCCTCCCCCCCCACTCTCAGACCCGAGACTCCCCCCTCCCCCACTCTCAGACCCGACATTCCCCCCCCCCCACTCTCAGACCCGAGACTCCCCCCTCCCCCACTCTCAGACACGAGACTCCTCCCCCCCACTCTCAGACCCGAGACTCCTCCCCCTCACTCTCAGACCCGAGACTCCCCCCTCCCCTCACTCTCAGACACGAGACACCCCCCTCCCCCACTCTCAGACCCGAGACTCCTCCCCCCCACTCTCAGACCCGAGACTCCTCCCTCCCCCACTCTCAGACCCGAGACTCCCCCCTCCCCCACTCTCAGACCCGAGACTCCTCCCCCCCACTCTCAGACCCGAGACTCCCCCCTCCCCTCACTCTCAGACCCGAGACTCCCCCCTCCCTCACTCTCAGACCCGAGACTCCTCCCCCCCCACTCTCAGACCCGAGACTCCTCCCCCTCACTCTCAGACCCAAGACTCCTCCCCCCTCACTCTCAGACCCGAGACTCCTCCCCCCTCACTCTCAGACCCGAGACTCCTCCCCCCTCACTCTCAGACCCGAGACTCCTCCCCCCTCACTCTCAGACCCGAGACTCCTCCCCCCTCACTCTCAGACCCGAGACTCCTCCCCCCTCACTCTCAGACCCGAGACTCCTCCCCCCTCACTCTCAGACCCGAGACTCCCCCCTCCCCCACTCTCAGACCCGAGACTCCCCCCTCCCTCACTCTCAGACCCGAGACTCCCCCCTCCCCCACTCTCAGACCCGAGACTCCTCCCCCTCACTCTCAGACCCGAGACTCCCCCCTCCCCCACTCTCAGACCCGAGACTCCCCCCTCCCCCACTCTCAGACCCGAGACTCCTCCCCCTCACTCTCAGACCCGAGACTCCCCCTCCCCCACTCTCAGACCCGAGACTCCCCCCTCCCCCACTCTCAGACCCGAGACTCCCCCCTCCCCCACTCTCAGACCCGAGACTCCCCCCTCCCCCACTCTCAGACCCGAGACTCCCCCCTCCCCCTACTCTCAGACCCGAAACACCCCCCTCCCCCACTCCCAGACCCGAGACTCCCCCCTCCCCCACTCTCAGACCCGAGACTCCCCCCTCCCCCTCTCAGACCCGAGACTCCTCCCCCCTCACTCTCAGACCCGAGACTCCTCCCCCCTCACTCTCAGACCCGAGACTCCCCCCTCCCCCACTCTCAGACCCGAGACTCCCCCCTCCCCCACTCTCAGACCCGAGACTCCCCCCTCCCCCACTCTCAGACCCGAGACTCCCCCCTCCCCCACTCTCAGACCCGAGACTCCTCCCCCTCACTCTCAGACCCGAGACTCCCCCCTCCCCCACTCTCAGACCCGAGACTCCTCCCCCCTCACTCTCAGACCCGAGACTCCTCCCCCCCCACTCTCAGACCCGAGACTCCTCCCCCACTCTCAGACCCGAGACTCCTCCCCCCTCACTCTCAGACCCGAGACTCCCCCCTCCCCCACTCTCAGACCCGAGACTCCCCCCTCCCCCACTCTCAGACCCGAGACTCCTCCCTCCCCCACTCTCAGACCCGAGACTCCTCCCCCCCACTCTCAGACCCGAGACTCCTCCCCCCCACTCTCAGACCCGAGACTCCTCCCCCCCACTCTCAGACCCGAGACTCCCCCCTCCCTCACTCTCAGACCCGAGACTCCTCCCCCCCCACTCTCAGACCCGAGACTCCTCCCCCCTCACTCTCAGACCCAAGACTCCTCCCCCCTCACTCTCAGACCCGAGACTCCTCCCCCCTCACTCTCAGACCCGAGACTCCTCCCCCCTCACTCTCAGACCCGAGACTCCTCCCCCCTCACTCTCAGACCCGAGACTCCTCCCCCCTCACTCTCAGACCCGAGACTCCTCCCCCCTCACTCTCAGACCCGAGACTCCTCCCCCCTCACTCTCAGACCCGAGACTCCTCCCCCCCCACTCTCAGACCCGAGACTCCCCCCTCCCCCACTCTCAGACCCGACATTCCCCCCCCCCCACTCTCAGACCCGAGACTCCCCCCTCCCCCACTCTCAGACACGAGACTCCTCCCCCCCACTCTCAGACCCGAGACTCCTCCCCCTCACTCTCAGACCCGAGACTCCCCCCTCCCCTCACTCTCAGACACGAGACACCCCCCTCCCCCACTCTCAGACCCGAGACTCCTCCCCCCCACTCTCAGACCCGAGACTCCTCCCTCCCCCACTCTCAGACCCGAGACTCCCCCCTCCCCCACTCTCAGACCCGAGACTCCTCCCCCCCACTCTCAGACCCGAGACTCCCCCCTCCCCTCACTCTCAGACCCGAGACTCCCCCCTCCCTCACTCTCAGACCCGAGACTCCTCCCCCCCCACTCTCAGACCCGAGACTCCTCCCCCTCACTCTCAGACCCAAGACTCCTCCCCCCTCACTCTCAGACCCGAGACTCCTCCCCCCTCACTCTCAGACCCGAGACTCCTCCCCCCTCACTCTCAGACCCGAGACTCCTCCCCCCTCACTCTCAGACCCGAGACTCCTCCCCCCTCACTCTCAGACCCGAGACTCCTCCCCCCTCACTCTCAGACCCGAGACTCCCCCCTCCCCCACTCTCAGACCCGAGACTCCCCCCTCCCCCACTCTCAGACCCGACATTCCCCCCCCCCCACTCTCAGACCCGAGACTCCTCCCCCCCCACTCTCAGACCCGAGACTCCCCCCTCCCCCACTCTCAGACACGAGACTCCTCCCCCCCACTCTCAGACCCGAGACTCCTCCCCCTCACTCTCAGACCCGAGACTCCCCCCTCCCCTCACTCTCAGACACGAGACTCCCCCCTCCCCTCACTCTCAGACCCGAGACTCCTGCCCCCCCACTCTCAGACCCGAGACTCCCCCCTCCCCCCCACTCTCAGACCCGAGACTCCCCCCTCCCCTCACTCTCAGACCCGAGACTCCTGCCCCCCCACTCTCAGACACGAGACTCCCCCCTCCCCCCCACTCTCAGACCCGAGACTCCCCCCTCCCCTCACTCTCAGACCCGAGACTCCTGCCCCCCTCACTCTCAGACCCGAGACTCCCCCCTCCCCCACTCTCAGACCCGAGACTCCTCCCCCCCCACTCTCAGACCCGAGACTCCTCCCCCCTCACTCTCAGACCCGAGACTCCTCCCCCCTCACTCTCAGACCCGAGACTCCTCCCCCCTCACTCTCAGACCCGAGACTCCCCCCTCCCCCACTCTCAGACCCGAGACTCCCCCCTCCCTCACTCTCAGACCCGAAACTGACTCCCCACCACTCTCAGACCCGAGACTCCTGCCCCCCTCACTCTCAGACCCGAGACTCCCCCCTCCCTCACTCTCAGACCCGAGACTCCTGCCCCCCTCACTCTCAGACCCGAGACTCCCCCCTCCCCCACTCTCAGACCCGAGACTCCTCCCCCCCCACTCTCAGACCCGAGACTCCTCCCCCCTCACTCTCAGACCCGAGACTCCTCCCCCCTCACTCTCAGACCCGAGACTCCTCCCCCCTCACTCTCAGACCCGAGACTCCTCCCCCCTCACTCTCAGACCCGAGACTCCTCCCCCCTCACTCTCAGACCCGAGACTCCCCCCTCCCCCACTCTCAGACCCGAGACTCCCCCCTCCCTCACTCTCAGACCCGAAACTGACTCCCCACCACTCTCAGACCCGAAAGTCCCTCTCCCCACTCTCAGACCCGAGACTCCTCCCCCCTCACAGACCTGAAACTCCCCCCCCACTCACAAACCCAAGACTCCCCCCACCACTCACAGACCCGAGGCTCCTCCCCCCCACTCACAGACCCGAGACTCCATCCCCCCACTACTCTCAGACCGGAGACTCCCCCTCCCCTCACAGACCCGAGACTCACCCCTCCCCCCACTCACAGACCCGACACTCCATCTCCCCCACTCTCAGACCCCAGATTCCACCCCACTCACAGACCCGAGTCTCCATCCCCCCCATTCTCAGACCCGACATTCCCCCCCCCCCATTCTCAGACCCGACATTCCCCCCCCCCACTCTCAGACCCGAGACTCCTCCCCCCCACTCTCAGACCCGAGACTCCTCCCCCCCACTCTCAGACCCGAGACTCCTCCCCCCCACTCTCAGACCCGAGACTCCTCCCCCCCACTCTCAGACCCGAGACTCCCCCTCCCCCACTCTCAGACCAGAGACTCCCCCCTCCCCCACTCTCAGACCCGAGACTCCTCCCCCCCACTCTCAGACCCGAGACTCCTCCCCCCCACTCTCAGACCGGAGACTCCCCCCTCCCCCACTCTCAGATTCAAAATTCCATGCCCCCCCCCAACCAGACCTGAGACTCCACCCCCCTCACCCCTCCTACAATCTGGAGACTTGGTGTCACCTATCAGTGACTTCCTGGGTAACTTGTTTTCCCTCCAGACTGAAAGTTCCTGTCTAATACCATCAAAATTGGCCTTTCCCCAATTTAGAATTTTAACTTTTGGGCCAGACCTATCATTCTCCATAGCTATCTTAAAACTAATGGAATTATGATCACTTGTCCCAAAGTGATCCCTCACTAACACTTCTGTCACCTGCCCTTCCTTATTTCCCAAAATCATGTCTCACGAATTTGATTGAGTTTTTTGAAGGGGTAACCAAGAAGATAGATGAGGGCTGTGCAGTAGACGTGGTCTACATGGACTTTCGCAAAGCCTTTGGCAAGGTACCACATGGTAGGTTGTTACATAAGGTTAAATCTCACGGGATCCAAGGTGAGGTAGCCAATTGGATACAAAATTGGCTTGACGACAGAAGACAGAGGGTGGTTGTAGAGGGTTGTTTTTCAAATTGGAGGCCTGTGACCAGCGGTGTGCCTCAGGGATCGGTGCTGGGTCCGCTGTTATTTGTTATTTATATTAATGATTTGGATGAGAATTTAGGAGGCATGGTTAGTAAGTTTGCAGGTGACACCAAGATTGGTGGCATTGTGGACAGTGAAGAAGGTTATCTAGGATTGCAACAGGATCTTGATAAATTGGGCCAGTGGGCCGATGAATGGCAGATGGAGTTTAATTTAGATAAATGTGAGGTGATGCATTTTGGTAGATCGAATCGAGCCAGGACCTACTCCGTTAATGGTAGGGCGTTGGGGAGAGTTATAGAACAAAGAGATCTAGGAGTACAGATTCATAGCTCCTTGAAAGTGGAGTCACAGGTGGATAGGGTGGTGAAGAAGGCATTCAGCATGCTTGGTTTCATTGGTCAGAACATTGAATACAGGAGTTGGGATGACTTGTTGAAGTTGTACAAGACATTAGTAAGGCCACACTTGGAATACTGTGTACAGTTCTGGTCACCCTATTATAGAAAGGATATTATTAAACTGGAAAGAGTGCAGAAAAGATTTACTAGGATGCTACCGGGACTTGATGGTTTGACTTATAGGGAGAGGTTGGATAGACTGAGATTTTTTTCCCTGGAGAGTAGGAGGTTTAGGGGTGATCTTATAGAAGTCTATAAAATAATGCGGGGCATAGATAAGGTAGATAGTCAAAATCTTTTCCCAAAGATAGGGGAGTCTATAACGAGGGGGCATAGATTTAAGGTGAGAGAGGAGAGATACAAAAGGGTCCAGAGGGGCAATTTTTTCACTCAAAGGGTGGTGAGTGTCTGGAACGAGCTGCCAGAGGCAGTAGTAGAGGCGGGTACAATTTTGTCTTTTAAAAAGCATTTGGACAGTTACATGGGTAAGATGGGTATAGAGGGATATGGGCCAAGTGCAGGCAATTGGGACTAGCTTAGTGGTATAAACTGGGCGACATGGACATGTTGGGCCGAAGGGCCTGTTTCCATGTTGTAAACTTCTATGATTCTATGATTCCAGCCTGGCTGGTGCCCTGCACTATGATCTCTGACCCTTGACCCACGTTATGCAAGACCTGGAGGTGTCCAATAGGGTAACACCCGTACCCATCGCCAAACAGGGAGATGACACATCGTTGCTCTTCCTGCCGTGCGCCCTCACAAGTCTTCCCCCCATCACGGGGAGCGGGATTGTTGCAATCACGAGTTCTCCTCCTTCGATGGGAAGCGTCGCAGGGACTCCACGCTGACCAGCAGCTCCAGTAACCGTCCTGTACAACTTCAGGGAAACACAAACACAAACACAGTCAGACACACCATCCTGTACAACTTCAGGGAAACACAAACACAAACACAGTCAGACACACCATCCTGTACAAATTCAGGGAAACACAAACACAAACACAGTCAGACACACCATCCTGTACAACTTCAGGGAAACACAAACACAGTCAGACACACCATCCTGTACAACTTCAGGAAACACAAACACAAACACAGTCAGACACACCGTCCTGTACAATTTCAGGGAAACACAAACACAGTCAGACACACCATCCTGTACCACTACAGGGAAACACAAACACAGTCAGACACACCATCCTGTACCACTACAGGGAAACACAAACACAGTCAGACACACCATCCTGTACAACTTCAGGGAAACACAAACACAGTCAGACACACCATCCTGTACCACTACAGGGAAA
>NC_090328.1:2401228-2404118 GCF_035084215.1 Heptranchias perlo
GTGAGAGTGAGAGACCGAGAGAGAGAGAGACAGCGAGAGAGAGACTGGGACTGAGACCGAGAAAGACCAAGAGAGACAGAGAGATTGAGAGAGTCTGAAATGAATTAATATCGACCGAGATCAACTGGGAGAGACTGAGAGTCTGAGAGAGAGAGAGAAAGAGACTCCCCATGAGAGAGAGAGAGAGAGACTCAGAGGCCGAGAAAGAGAGACAGAGAGAGACTGACTGATACTGAGAGAACGAGAAAGAGAGACCAAGAAAGAGAGACAGAGACTGAGAGAGACTGAGAGAGTCTAAGATGAATTAATATCGACTGAGATAGAGACTGAAAGAGACTGAAACTGAGAGACTGAGAGAGACTGAGGTGAGATAAACTGAGACTGAGAAAGAGAGACTGTGAGGGGGTCAGGGGGCGAAGGTCACAGACCCAGGTGACTAGTGAGAGGGGTCAGGAGGGCACAGGTCACAGTCCTAGGTAAATAGTTAGAGGGGTCAGGAGGGCGAAGGTCACAGTCCCAGATGAATAGTGAGAGGGGTAAGGAGGGCGAAGGTCACAGTCCCAGGTGAATAGCGAGAGGGGTCAAGAGGGCGAAGGTCACAGTCCCAGGTGAATAGCGAGAGGGTTCAGGAGGGCGAAGGTCACAGTCCCAGATGAATAGTGAGTGGGGTCAGGAGGGCGAAGGTCACAGTCCCAGGTGAATAGCGAGAGGGGTCAAGAGGGCGAAGGTCACAGTCCCAGGTGAATAGCGAGAGGGTTCAGGAGGGCGAAGGTCACAGTCCCAGGTGAATAGCGAGAGGGTTCAGGAGGGCGAAGGTCACAGTCCCAGGTGAATAGCGAGAGGGGTCAGGAGGGCGAAGGTCACAGTCCCAGGTGAATAGCGAGAGGGGTCAGGAGGGCGAAGGTCACAGTCCCAGGTGAATAGCGAGAGAGGTCAGGAGGTGGAGGTGTAGAGATGGTAATGACTCACCTTGAAGTCCACCACAGTGGGGTTGTCCCGGACAGATTCCACCCATTCCTTGTACTTCTTCTCAGCGGGTTTGGACGAGTCCTTCTGCCAGGCGAGACCAGCAGCAAACTCCGCTCGGCCTCCTTGCACCATGGAAACTGACTTCTCAGCAGCTTCCAGAATCGAACCTGAGCGGTACACAAATCAAACCGATCAGGGGGTGTTCTCGGAGTGTGAACAGGCCCAATATCGGGTGAGCCTCGGCCTAGCCTTTCAGGGCCTAAGAGTCTCATTCCAGGGCCAGAAACTCTCCGTCTGTTCCCGTATATTCTCATTGTCCTTTCAACAGGAGTCTCCCGGAAGAGCCAGGGACCCAGGTACGTTGCATGTTTAGCTTGTTGGGAGGCTCAGTCCAAACATTGTCATGGGGAGGGGGAGAGGGTTGGTCCGCGAGCCCAAAAATGGCAATGACACGAAGGGATCTCAACCCCTGACCTCTGGGACAGACCTATCGTGACTCCTCGCCCCATACGCCCCCTCCACCCCTGCCGAGGATTTCCAGGGTCTCACAGTCCAGTCTCACACATGATAATTGGACATTGAGGTGAGGCATTAGGGGTCGGCCAGTATCCCGTAAGACTAGAACCAAAACCAGGGACAGCACCTTCAGGGAAGGAGGGCAGAGGACAAGAACATACATAAACGGGCAGTGGCAGCGTGGATGCTAAATTGGAGGCATGGAAAGCAGAGAGTAGTGGTGAACGGTTGTTTTTCAGACTGGAGGGAAGTATACAGTGGTGTTCCCCAGGGGTCAGTATTAGGACCACTGCTCTTTTTGATATATATTAATGACCTGGACTTGGGTATAGAGGGTATAATTTCAAAGTCTGCAGATGACACGAAACTCGGAAATGTAGTAAACAATGTGAAGATAGTAACAGACTTCAGGAGGACAGAGACAGACTGGTGAAATGGGCAGACACAAGGCAGATGGAATTTAACGCAGAGAAGTGTGAAGTGATACATTTTGGTAGGAAGATTGAGGAGAGGCAATATAAACTAAATGGTACAATTTTAAAGGGAGTGAACAAATCATGAATGGTTTTGATATAGTGTCACAGTGTCATAGTAGATACAACATAGAAAGAGGCCATTCAGCCCATCGTGCCTGTGCCAGCTCTTTGAAAGATCTATCCAATTAGTCCCATTCCCCTGTTCTTTCCCCATAGCCCTGTACATTTTTTCCCTTCCAGTATTTCTCCAATTCCCTTTTGAAAGTTATTATTGAATCTGTTTCCACCGCCCTTTCAGGCAGCGCATTCCAGATCAGAACAACTCGCTGCGTAAAAAAAATGTTTCCTCATGTCCCCTCTCCCCGTCTCTCAACCCTTCTCTCTCCCCTCTCCCCTTCTCTCTCCCCTCTCCCCTTCTCTCTCCCCATCTCCCCTTCTCTCTCCCCTCCTCTCTCCCCTCTCCCCTTCTCTCTCCCCTCTCCCATCTCTCTCCCCTCTCCCCTTCTCTCTCCCCATCTCCCCTTCTCTCTCCCCTCCTCTCTCCCTCTCCCCTTCTCTCTCCCCTCTCCCCATCTCTCTCCCCTCTCCCCTTCTCTCTCCCCTCTCCCCTTCTCTCTCCCCTCTCCCCTTCTCTCTCCCTCTCCCCTTCTCTCTCCCCTCTCCCCTTCTCTCTCCCCTCTCCCCATCTCTCTCCCCTCTCCCCATCTCTCTCCCCTCTCCCCTTCTCTCTCCCCTCTCCCCTTCTCTCTCCCCTCTCCCCTTCTCTCTCCCCTCTCCCCTTCTCTCTCCCCTCTCCCCTTCTCTCTCCCCTCTCCCCTTCTCTCTCCCCTCTCCCCATCTCTCTCCCCTCTCCCCATCTCTCTCCCCCTTTCCCCTTCTCTCTCCCCATCTCCCCTTCTTTCTCCCCTCTCCCCTTCTCTCTCCCCTCA
>NC_090328.1:2404318-2435926 GCF_035084215.1 Heptranchias perlo
TACACCCCCAAATACACCCCCTAATACACCTCCTAATACACCTCCTAATACACCTCCTAATACACCTCCTAATACACCCCCTAATACACCCCCTAATACACCCCCTAATACACCCCCTAATACACCTCCTAATACACCTCCTAATACACCTCCTAATACACCCCCTCATACACCCCCTGATACACCCCCTAATACACCTCCTAATCCCCCCCTTAATACACCCCCCAATACACCCCCTAATACAACCCCTAATACAGCTCCTAACACTCCCCCTAATACACCTCCTAATACACCTCCTAATACACCTGCTAATACACCTCCTAATACACCTCCTAATACACCCCCTAATACACCTACTAATCCCCCCCTGAATACACCCCCCAATACACCCCCTAATACACACCCTAATACACCTCCTAATACACCCCCTAATACACCCCCTAATACACCCCCTAATACACCCACTAATAAACCCCCTAATACACCCCCTAATACACCCCCTAATACACCCCCTAATAAACCCCCCTAATACACCCCCTAATACACCCCCTAATTCACCCCCTAATACACCTCCTAATCCCCCCCTTAATACACCCCCCAATACACCCCCTAATACACCCCCTAATACACCCCCTAATACACACCCCTAATACACCCCCTAATACACCTCCTAATACACCCCTAATACACCCCCGAATACACCTCCTAATACACCCCCTAATACACCCCCTAATACACCCCCTAATACACCTCCTAATACACCTCCTAATACACCCCCTAATACACCCCCTAATACACCCCCTAATACACCTCCTAATACACCCCCTAATACACCTCCTAATACACCCCCTAATACACCTCCTAATACACCCCCTAATACACCCCCTAATACACCCCCTAATACACCTCCTAATACACCTCCTAATACACCCCCTAATACACCCCCTAATACACCCCCTAATACACCTCCTAATACACCCCCTAATACACCTCCTAATACACCCCCTAATACACCTCCTAATACACCCCCTAATACACCCCCTAATACACCCCCTAATACACCTCCTAATACACCTCCTAATACACCTCCTAATACACCCCCTAATACACCTCCTAATACACCCCCTAATACACCTCCTAATACACCCCCTAATACACCCCCGAATACACCTCCTAATACACCCCCTAATACACCCCCTAATACACCCCCTAATACACCCCCTAATACACCTCCTAATACACCTCCTAATACACCTCCTAATACACCCCCTCATACACCCCCTGATACACCCCCTAATACACCTCCTAATCCCCCCCTTAATACACCCCCCAATACACCCCCTAATACACCCCCAAATACACCCCCTAATACACCTCCTAATACACCTCCTAATACACCTCCTAATACACCTCCTAATACACCCCCTAATACACCCCCTAATACACCCCCTAATACACCCCCTAATACACCTCCTAATACACCTCCTAATACACCTCCCTAATACACCCCCTCATACACCCCCTGATACACCCCCTAATACACCTCCTAATCCCCCCCTTAATACACCCCCCAATACACCCCCTAATACAACCCCTAATACAGCTCCTAACACTCCCCCTAATACACCTCCTAATACACCTCCTAATACACCTCCTAATACACCTCCTAATACACCTCCTAATACACCCCCTAATACACCTACTAATCCCCCCCTGAATACACCCCCCAATACACCCCCTAATACACACCCTAATACACCTCCTAATACACCCCCTAATACACCCCCTAATACACCCCCTAATACACCCACTAATAAACCCCCTAATACACCCCCTAATACACCCCCTAATACACCCCCTAATAAACCCCCTAATACACCCCCTAATACACCCCCTAATTCACCCCTAATACACCTCCTAATCCCCCCCTTAATACACCCCCCAATACACCCCCTAATACACCCCCTAATACACCCCCTAATACACCTCCTAATACACCCCCTAATACACCTCCTAATACACCCCCTAATACACCCCCGAATACACCTCCTAATACACCCCCTAATACACCCCCTAATACACCCCCTAATACACCTTCTAATACACCTCCTAATACACCCCCTAATACACCCCCTAATACACCCCCTAATACACCTCCTAATACACCCCCTAATACACCTCCTAATACACCCCCTAATACACCTCCTAATACACCCCCTAATACACCCCCTAATACACCCCCTAATACACCTCCTAATACACCTCCTAATACACCCCCTAATACACCCCCTAATACACCTCCTAATACACCCCCTAATACAACACCTAATACACCCCCTAATACACCTCCTAATACACCCCTAATACACCTCCTAATACACCTCCTAATACACCCCCTAATACACCTCCTAATACACCCCCTAATACACCTCCTAATACACCCCCTAATACACCCCCGAATACACCTCCTAATACACCCCCTAATACACCTCCTAATACACCCCCTAATACACCTCCTAATACACCCCGAATACTCCCCGAATACACCCCCTAATACACCCCCTAATACACCTCCTAATACACCCCCTAATACACCTCCTAATACACCCCCTAATACACCCCCTAATACACCCCCTAATACACCCCCTAATACTCCCCTGAATACACCCCCTAATACACCTCCTAATACACCCCCCAATACACCCCCTAATACACCTCCTAATACACCCCCTAATACACCCCCTAATACACCTCCTAATACACCCCCTAATACACCCCCTAATACACCCCCTAATACACCCCCCTAATACACCTCCTAATACACCCCCTAATACACCCCCCTAATACACCCCCTAATACACCTCCTAATACACCCCCTAATACACCCCCCTAATACACCCCCCTAATACACCCCCTAATACACCTCCTAATACACCCCCTAAAACACCCCCTAATACAACCCTAATACACCCCTAATTCACCCCCTAATATACCTCCTAATACACCTCCAAATACACCTCCTAATACACCTCCTAATACACCTCCTAATACAACCCCTAATACACCCCCTAATACACCCCCTAATACACCCCCTAATACACCCCCTAATACACCCCCTAATACACCCCCTAATACACCCCCTAATACACCCCCTAATACACCTCCTAATACACCTCCTAATACACCCCCTAATACACCCCCTAATACACCCCCTAATACACCCCCTAATACACCCCCTAATACACCCCCTAATACACCTCCTAATACACCCCCTAATACACCCCCTAATACACCCCCTAATACACCTCCTAATACACCTCCTAATACAACCCCTAATACACCCCCTAATACACCTCCTAATACACCCCCTAATACACCCCCTAATACACCCCCTAATACACCCCCTAATACACCCCCTAATACACCCCCTAATACACCCCCTAATACACCCCCTAATACACCCCCTAATACACCTCCTAATACACCTCCTAATACACCCCCTAATACACCTCCTAATACACCCCCTAATACACCTCCTAATACACCCCCTAATACACCCCCTAATACACCCCCTAATACACCCCCTAATACAACCCCTAATACACCTCCTAATTCACCCCCTAATATTCCCCCTAATACACCTCCTAATACACCCCCTAATACACCCCCTAATACACCCCCTAATACACCCCCTAATACAACCCCTAATACACCTCCTAATTCACCCCCTAATATACCTCCTAATACACCCCCTAATACACCCCCTAATACAACCCCTAATACACCTCCTAATACACCTCCTAATACACCCCCTAATACACCCCCTAATACACCTCCTAATACACCCCCGAATACACCCCCTAATACACCTCCTAATACACCCTCTAATACACCTCCTAATACACCCCCTAATACACCCCCTAATACACCCCCTAATACACCTCCTAATACACCCTCTAATACACCCCCTTATACACCCCCTAATACACCCCCTAATACACCCCCTAATACACCTCCTAATACACCCCCTAATACACCCCCTAATACACCTCCTAATACACCCCCTAATACACCCCATAATACACACCCTAATACACCCCCTAATACACCCCCTAATACACCCCCTAATACACCCCCTAATACACCCCCTAATACACCTCCTAATACACCTCCTAATACACCCCCTAATACACCTCCTAATACACCCCCTAATACACCCCCTAATACACCCCCTAATACACCTCCTAATACACCCCCTAATACACCCCCTAATACACCCCCTAATACACCCCCTAATACACCTCCTAATACACCTCCTAATACACCCCCTAATACACCTCCTAATACAACCCCTAATACACCCCCTAATACACCCCCTAATACACCTCCTAATACACCTCCTAATACACCTCCTAATACACCCCCTAATACACCTCCTAATACACCCCCTAATACACCCCCTAATACACCCCCTAATACACCTCCTAATACACCCCCTAATACACCTCCTAATACACCTCCTAATACACCCCCTAATACAGCTCCTAATACACCCCCTAATACAGCTCCTAATACACCCCCTAATACACCTCCTAATACACCCCCTAATAAACCCCCTAATACAGCTCCTAATACACCCCCTAATACACCTCCTAATACACCCCCTAATACACCTCCTAATACACCCCCTAATACACCCCCTAATACACCCCCGAATACTCCCCCGAATACACCGCCTAATACACCTCCTAATACACCCCCTAATACACCTCCTAATACACCCCCTAATACACCCCCTAATACACCTCCTAATACACCCCCTAATACACCTCCTAATACACCCCCTAATACACCCCCTAATACACCCCCTAATACTCCCCTGAATACACCGCCTAATACACCTCCTAATACACCCCCCAATACACCCCCTAATACACCTCCTAATACACCCCCTAATACACCCCCTAATACACCCCCTAATACACCCCCTAATACACCCCCTAATACACCCCCTAATACACCCCCTAATACACCTCCTAATACACCCCCTAATACACCTCCTAATACACCCCCCAATACACCCCCTAATACACCTCCTAATACACCCCCTAATACACCCCCTAATACACCCCCTAATACACCTCCTAATACACCCCCTAATACACCCCCTAATACACCCCCTAATACACCCCCTAATACACCTCCTAATACACCCCCTAATACACCCCCTAATACACCCCCTAATACACCCCCTAATACAACCCCCTAATACACCTCCTAATTCACCCCCTAATATACCTCCTAATACACCTCCAAATACACCTCCTAATACACCTCCTAATACACCTCCTAATACAACCCCTAATACACCCCCT
The DNA here is from genome assembly GCF_035084215.1 of Heptranchias perlo. Lineage (NCBI taxonomy): Eukaryota > Metazoa > Chordata > Chondrichthyes > Hexanchiformes > Hexanchidae > Heptranchias > Heptranchias perlo. The sequence continues at coordinate 2,409,694 of NC_090328.1, forward strand.
AATACACCCCCTAATACACCCCCTAATACACCTCCTAATACACCCCCTAATACACCCCCTAATACACCCCCCTAATACACCTCCTAATACACCTCCTAATACACCTCCTAATACACCCCCTAATACACCCCCTAATACACCTCCTAATACACCCCCTAATACACCTCCTAATACACCCCCTAATACACACCCTAATACACCCCCTAATACACCCCCTAATACAACCCCTAATACACCTCCTAATTCACCCCCTAATATTCCCCCTAATACACCCCCTAATACAGCTCCTAATACACCCCCTAATACACCCCCTAATACACCCCCTATACAACCCCTAATACACCTCCTAATTCACCCCCTAATATACCTCCTAATACACCCCCTAATACAACCCCTAATACACCTCCTAATACACCTCCTAATTCACCCCCTAATATACCTCCTAATACACCCCCTAATACAACCCCTAATACACCTCCTAATACACCTCCTAATACACCCCCTAATACACCTCCTAATACACCCCCTAATACACCTCCTAATACACCCCCTAATACACCTCCTAATACACCCCCTAATACACCTCCTAATACACCCCCTAATACACCCCCTAATACACACCCTAATACACCCCCTAATACACCCCCTAATACACCCCCTAATACAGCTCCTAACACTCCCCCGAATACACCTCCTAATACACCCCCTAATACACCTCCTAATTCACCCCCAAATACACCCCCTAATACACCCCCTAATACACCTCCTAATACACCTCCTAATACACCTCCTAATACACCCCCTAATACACCTCCTAATACACCCCCTAATACACCCCCTAATACACCCCCTAATACACCCCCTAATACAGCTCCTAACACTCCCCCGAATACACCTCCTAATACACCCCCTAATACACCTCCTAATTCACCCCCAAATACACCCCCTAATACACCCCCTAATACACCTCCTAATACACCTCCAAATACACCTCCTAATACACCTCCTAATACACCTCCTAATACACCTCCTAATACACCCCCTAATACACCTCCTAATACACCCCCAAATACACCCCCTAATACACCCCCTAATACACCTCCTAATACACCTCCTAATACACCTCCTAATACACCCCCTAATACACCTCCTAATACACCTCCTAATACACCTCCTAATACACCCCCTAATACACCTCCTAATACACCTCCTAATACACCTCCTAATACACCCCCTAATACACCTCCTAATACACCTCCTAATACACCTCCTAATACACCTCCTAATACACCCCCTAATACACCTCCTAATACACCCCCTAATACACCCCCTAATACACCTCCTAATACACCTCCTAATACACCTCCTAATACACCCCCTAATACACCTCCTAATACACCCCCAAATACACCCCCTAATACACCCCCTAATACACCTCCTAATACACCTCCTAATACACCTCCTAATACACCCCCTAATACACCTCCTAATACACCCCCTAATACACCCCCTAATACACCCCCTAATACACCCCCTAATACACACCCTAATACACCCCCTAATACACCCCCTAATACACCTCCTAATACACCTCCTAATACACCCCCTAATACACCCCCTAATACACCTCCTAATACACCTCCTAATACACCCCCTAATACACCTCCTAATACACCTCCTAATACACCCCCTAATACACCCCCTAATACACCTCCTAATACACCTCCTAATACACCCCCTAATACACCCCCTGATACACCCCCTAATATACCTCCTAATACACCCCCTAATACACCCCCTAATACACCTCCTAATACACCCCCTAATACACCTCCTAATACACCCCCTAATACACCCACTAATACACCTCCTAATAAACCCCCTAATACACCTCCTAATACACCTCCTAATACACCTCCTAATACACCCCCTAATACACCCCCTAATACACCCCCTGATACACCCCCTAATATACCTCCTAATACACCCCCTAATACACCCCCTAATACACCTCCTAATACACCCCCTAATACACCTCCTAATACACCCCCTAATACACCCACTAATACACCTCCTAATAAACCCCCTAATACACCTCCTAATACACCTCCTAATACACCCCCTAATACACCTCCTAATACACCCACTAATACACCTCCTAATAAACCCCCTAATACACCTCCTAATACACCTCCTAATACACCCCCTAATACACCCCCTGATACACCCCCTAATATACCTCCTAATACACCCCCTAATACACCCCCTAATACACCTCCTAATACACCCCCTAATACACCTCCTAATACACCCCCTAATACACCCACTAATACACCCCCCTAATACACCCCCTAATACACCCCCTGATACACCCCCTAATACACCTCCTAATACACCCCCTAATACACCCCCTAATACACCTCCTAATACACCCCCTAATACACCCCCTAATACACCCCCTGATACACCCCCTAATATACCTCCTAATACACCCCCTAATACACCTCCTAATACACCTCCTAATACACCCCCTAATACACCCCCTAATACACCCCCTAATACACCTCCTAATACACCCCCTAATACACCCCCTAATACACCTCCTAATACACCCCCTAATACACCTCCTAGTACACCCCCTAATACACCCCCTAATACACCTCCTAATACACCCCCTAATACACCCCCTAATACACCCCCTAATACACCTCCTAATACACCCCCTAATACACCCCCTAATACACCTCCTAATACACCCACTGATACACCTCCTAATACACCCCCTAATACACCTCCTAATACACCTCCTAATACTCCCCCTAATACACCCCCTAATACACCCCCTAATACAGCTCCTAACACTCCCCCGAATACAACTCCTAATACACCCCCTAATACACCTCCTAATACACCCCCTAATACACCCCCTAATACACCTCCTAATACACCCCCTAATACACCCCCTAATACACCTCCTAATACACCCCCTAATACACCCCCTAATACAGCTCCTAACACTCCCCCGAATACAACTCCTAATACACCCCCTAATACTCCCCCTAATACACCCCCTAATACACCCCCTAATACAGCTCCTAACACTCCCCCGAATACAACTCCTAATACACCCCCTAATACTCCCCCTAATACACCCCCTAATACACCCCCTAATACTCCCCCTAATACTCCCCCTAATACACCCCCTAATACACCCCCTAATACACCTCCTAATACACCCCCTAATACACCCCCTAATACACCTCCTAATACACCCCCTAATACACCCCCTAATACACCCCCTAATACACCTCCTAATACACCCCCTAATACACCTCCTAATACACCCCCTAATACACCCCCTAATACACCCCCTAATACAGCTCCTAACACTCCCCCGAATACAACTCCTAATACACCCCCTAATACACCTCCTAATACACCCCCTAATACACCCCCTAATACACCTCCTAATACACCCCCTAATACACCTCCTAATACACCCCCTAATTCACCTCCTAATACACCTCCTAATACACCCCCTAATACACCTCCTAATACACCCCCTAATACACCTCCTAATACACCTCCTAATACACCCCCTAATTCACCCCCTAATACACCTCCTAATACACCCCCTAATACACCCCCTAATACACCTCCAAATAAACCCCCTAATACACCCCATAATACACCCCCTAATACACCTCCTAATACACCCCCTAATTCACCTCCTAATACACCCCCTAATACACCCCCTAATACACCCCCTAATACACCCCCTAATTCACCTCCTAATACGCCCCCTAATACACCCCCTAATACACCCCCTAATACACCTCCAAATAAATCCCCTAATACACCCCATAATACACCCCCTAATACAACTCCTAATACACCCCCTAATTCACCTCCTAATACACCCCCTAATACACCCCCTAATACACCCCCTAATTCACCTCCTAATACGCCCCCGAATACACCACCTAATACACCTCCTAATACACCCCCTAATACACCCCCTAATACACCTCCTAATACACCCCCTAATACACCCCCTAATACACCTCCTAATACAGCCCCTAATACACCCGCTAATACACCCCCTAATACACCTCCTAATACACCCCCTAATACACCCCCTAATACACTCCCTAATACAGCTCCTAATACACCCCCTAATACACCTCCTAATACACCCCCTAATACACCCGCTAATACACCCCCTAATACACCTCCTAATACACCCCCTAATACACCCGCTAATACACCCCCTAATACACCCCCTAATACACCCCCTAATACACCCCCTAATACACCCCCTAATACACCTCCTAATACACATCCCTAATACACCACCTAATACACCTCCTAATACACCTCCTAATACACCTCCGAATACACCTCCGAATACACCCCCTAATACACCTCCGAATACCCCCTAATACACCCCCTAATACACCCCCTAATACACCCCCTAATACACCCCCTAATACACCCCCTAATACACCCCCGAATACACCCCCTAATACACCCCCTAATACACCCCCTAATACACCTCCGAATACACCCCCTAATACACCTCCTAATACACCCCCTAATACACCCCCTAATACACCTCCTAATACACCTCCTAATACACCCCCTAATACCCCCCCTAATACACCCCCTAATACACCCCCTAATACACCCCCTAATACACCCCCTAATACACCTCCTAATACACCCCCTAATACACCTCCTAATACACCTCCGAATACACCTCCTAATACACCCCCTAATACACCCCATAATACACCCCCTAATACACCTCCTAATACACCCCCTAATACACCCCCTAATACACCTCCTAATACACCTCCGAATACACCCCCTAATACACCCCCTAATACACCTCCTAATACACCCCCTAATACACCCCCTAATACACCCCCTAATACACCTCCTAATACACCCCCTAATACACCCCCTAATACACCTCCTAATACACCTCCGAATACACCCCCTAATACACCCCCTAATACACCTCCTAATACACCCCCTAATACACCCCCTAATACACCTCCTAATACACCTCCGAATACACCCCCTAATACACCCCCTAATACACCCCCTAATACACCCCCTAATACACCTCCTAATACACCCCCTAATACACCCCCTAATACACCTCCTAATACACCCCCTAATACACCCCCTAATACACCCCCTAATACACCTCCTAATACACCCCCTAATACACCTCCTAATACACCCCCTAATACACCCCCTAATACACCTCCTAATACACCTCCGAATACACCCCCTAATACACCCCCTAATACACCCCCTAATACACCTCCTAATACACCTCCTAATACACCCCCTAATACACCTCCTAATACACCTCCTAATACACCTCCTAATACACCCCCTAATACACCTCCTAATACACCTCCTAATACACCTCCTAATACACCTCCTAATACACCCCCTAATACACCTCCGAATACACCCCCTAATACACCTCCTAATACACCCCCTAATACACCCCCTAATACACCCCCTAATACACCCCCTAATACACCCCCTAATACACCCCCTAATACACCCCCTAATACACCTCCTAATACACCCCCTAATACACCCCCTAATACACCTCCTAATACACCCCCTAATACACCCCCTAATACACCTCCTAATACACCTCCTAATACACCCCCTAATACACCTCCTAATACACCTCCTAATACACCTCCTAATACACCTCCTAATACACCCCCTAATACACCTCCTAATACACCTCCTAATACACCTCCTAATACACCCCCTAATACACCCCCTAATACACCCCCTAATACACCCCCTAATACACCCCCTAATACACCCCCTAATACACCCCCTAATACACCTCCTAATACACCCCCTAATACACCTCCTAATTCACCTCCTAATACACCTCCTAATACACCTCCTAATACACCTCCTAATACACCTCCTAATACACCTCCTAATACACCCCCTAATACACCCCCTAATACACCCCCTAATACACCCCCTAATACACCCCCTAATACACCCCCTAATACACCCCCTAATACACCCCCTAATACACCCCCTAATACACCTCCTAATACACCCCCTAATACACCTCCTAATACACCTCCTAATACACCTCCTAATACACCCCCTAATACACCCCCTAATACACCCCCTAATACACCCCCTAATACACCTCCTAATACACCCCCTAATACACCTCCTAATTCACCTCCTAATACACCTCCTAATACACCTCCTAATACACCTCCTAATACACATCCTAATACACCTCCTAATACACCCCCTAATACACCTCCTAATTCACCTCCTAATACACCTCCTAATACACCTCCTAATACACATCCTAATTCACCTCCTAATACACCTCCTAATACACCTCCTAATACACCTCCTAATACACATCCTAATACACCTCCTAATACACCCCCTAATACACCTCCTAATTCACCTCCTAATACACCTCCTAATACACCTCCTAATACACCTCCTAATACACCCCCTAATTCACCTCCTAATACACCCCCTAATACACCCCCTAATACACCTCCTAATACACCCCCTAATACACCTCCTAATACACCTCCTAATTCACCCCCTAATACACCCCCTAATACACCTCCTAATACACCTCCTAATACACCCCCTAATACACCTCCTAATACACCTCCTAATACACCCCCTAATACACCTCCTAATACACCTCCTAATACACCTCCTAATACACCTCCTAATACACCCCCTAATACACCCCCTAATACACCCCCTAATACACCTCCTAATACACCCCCTAATACACCCCCTAATACACCCCCTAATACACCCCCTAATACACCCCCTAATACACCCCCTAATACACCTCCTAATACACCTCCTAATACACCTCCTAATACACCCCCTAATACACCCCCTAATACACCTCCTAATACACCTCCTAATACACCTCCTAATACACCCCCTAATACACCTCCGAATACACCCCCTAATACACCTCCTAATACACCCCCTAATACACCCCCTAATACACCTCCTAATACACCCCCTAATACACCCCCTAATACACCCCCTAATACACCCCCTAATACACCCCCTAATACACCCCCTAATACACCTCCTAATACACCCCCTAATACACCACCTAATACACCTCCTAATACACCTCCTAATACACCCCCTAATACACCTCCTAATACACCCCCAAATACACCCCCTAATACACCCCCTAATACACCCCCTAATACACCCCCTAATACACCTCCTAATTCACCTCCTAATACACCCCCTAATACACCCCTTAATACACCCCCTAATACACCTCCTAATACACCCCCTAATACACCTCCTAATACACCCCCTAATACACCTCCTGATTCACCTCCTGATACACCCCCTAATACACCTCCTAATACACCCCCTAATACACCCCCTAATACACCTCCTAATACACCCCCTAATACACCTCCTAATACACCTCCTAATACACCCCCTAATACACCCCCTAATACACCCCCTAATACACCTCCTAATACACCCCCTAATACACCTCCTAATACACCCCCTAATACACCTCCTAATTCACCTCCGAATACACCTCCTAATACACCCCCTAATACACCCCCTAATACACCCCCTAATACACCCCCTAATACACCTCCTAATACACCTCCTAATACACCCCCTAATACACCCCCTAATACACCCCCTAATACACCCCCTAATACACCCCCTAATACACCTCCTAATACACCCCCTAATACACCTCCTAATACACCCCCTAATACACCTCCTAATACACCCCCTAATACACCTCCTAATACACCCCCTAATACACCTCCTAATACACCCCCTAATACACCTCCTAATACACCCCCTAATACACCTCCTAATACACCCCCTAATACACCCCCTAATACACCTCCTAATACACCCCCTAATACACCTCCTAATACACCCCCTAATACACCCCCTAATACACCCCCTAATACACCCCCTAATACACCTCCTAATACACCCCCTAATACACCTCCGAATACTCCTCCTAATACACCCCCTAATACACCCCCTGATACACCCCCTAATACACCTCCTAATACACCTCCTAATACACCCCCTAATACACCCCCTAATACACCCCCTAATACACCCCCTAATACACCTCCTAATACACCCCCTAATTCACCCCTAATACACCTCCTAATCCCCCCCTTAATACACCCCCTAATACACCCCCTAATACACCTCCTAATACACCCCCTAATTCACCCCTAATACACCTCCTAATCCCCCCCTTAATACACCCCCCAATACACCTCCTAATAAACCCCCTAATACACCCCCTAATTCACCCCTAATACACCTCCTAATCCCCCCCCTAATAAACCCCCTAATACACCCCCTAATACACGGCCTAATTTTTTTTCTTCGTTCATGGGATGTGGGCGTCGCTGGTGAGGCCGGCATTTATTGCCCATCCCTAATTGCCCTCGAGAAGGTGGTGGTGAGCCGCCTTCTTGAACCGCTGCAGTCCGTGTGGTGACGGTTCTCCCACAGTGCTGTTAGGAAGGGAGATCCAGGATTTTGACCCAGCGACGATGAAGGAACGGCGATATATTTCCAAGTCGGGATGGTGTGTGACTTGGAGGGGAACGTGCAGGTGGTGTTGTTCCCATGTGCCTGCTGCTCTTGGCATTCTCGGTGGGAGAGGTCGTGGGTTTGGGAGGTGCTGTCGAAGAAGCCTTGGCGAGTTGCTGCAGTGCATCCTGTAGATGGTACACACTGCAGCCACAGTGCGCCGTTGGTGAAGGGAGTGAATGTTTAGGGTGGTGGATGGGCTGCCAATCAAGCGAACTGCTTTGTCCTGGATGGTGTCGAGCTTCTTGAGTGTTGTTGGAGCTGGACTCATCCAGGCAAGTGGAGAGTATTCCATCACACTCCTGACTTGTGCCTTGTGGATGGTGGAAAGGCTTTGGGGAGTCAGGAGGTGAGTCACTCGCTGCAGAATACCCAGCCTCTGACCTGCTCTTGTGGCCACAGTATTTATATGGCTGGTCCACCTGATCCACCGTCTAATTCTTCTCCGGAAGACTTGCAGAATCCCCGTGGATCGTTGTTGGATTCTCACTGCCATCTTTAATCGATTTAAAAACAAACTTTGACAAGTCAAGAATCAAGATCTTCCGATCTGAAGGCAGTTGACTGAAAGGCCTTGGTCGGTGTTGAGTTTCTGTGACCAGCTCCTCAGTCACCTCATTCACTGCTGGTTTCTAGTTTCGTTACAGGACACTCGTGAAGCCAGCCCAGTTCGGAGGGCGATGTGAAGAAACGAACATGGACGATGACAGACCATGTTTACCCAACAAACTCTGCAACATCCAACAGACAGACTGCGTCAACAAATTCCGCTGTCAGAACGGTAAAAATATTCTCATTCATAAATAAATCATTGCAGGTAAAGCACAGGAGGAGGCCATTTGGCCCATCGAGCCTGTGCCGGCTCTTTGAAGGAGCTATTGGTCCCATTCTCCTGCTCTTTCCCCATAGCCCTGTAAATCTTTTCCTTTCAAGTATTTATCCAGTTCCCTTTTGAAAGTTATTATTGAATCTGCTTCCACCGCCCTTTCAGGCAGTGAATTCCAGATCATCACAACTCGCTGTGAAAAAAATGTTTCCTCATGTTGTCTCTGGCTCTTTTGCCGATCACCTTAAATCTGTGTCCTCTGGTTACCGACCCTTCTGCCACTGGAAACAGTTTCTCCTTATTTACTCTGTTAAAACGGTTCATGATTTTGAACACCTCGATCAAATCTCCCCTTAACCTTCTCTGTTCTAAGGAGAACAATCCCAGCTTCTCCAGTCTCTCCACATAACTGAAGCCCCTCATCCCTGGCACCATTCTAGTAAATCTCCTCTGCACTCTCTCTCAGGCCTTCACATCTTTCCTAAAGTGCGGTGCCCAGAATTGAACACAATACTCCAGCTGAGGCCTAACCAGTGTTTATAAAGGTTTAGTATAACTTCCTTGCTTTTGTCCTCTGTAGGCTTGATTTTCAGATCGATGTCCAGGTGTGGTGGGGGCGGTAGGGGGAGGGGGGGCTGGGAATATTGGGAAAATCCCGAGCGGGTAAGGAACCCGACTCCATCCCGCCGACTTCCGTGTCTCTCACAGACACATCCGTGTGTGCGTACACTTCTGGAATCTGGAAATCCCACCGGCAATTAAAGCCAGAGGGACGATATTTAAAGAAGCAAATGTACCTCACTGAGGTTGTTTAAGGTACTTTATTTGTTAATTAGTGGGTAGTTACACCAATTTTCAACTTACCTGGGCGGCTTCCGATTCACGCCTGGTGAAACCAGGCATCGGGGGCCGGATCAGGCGAAAATAAACCAAACCAATTCAATAAAATAACATTTCACAAAGTTAAAAAATAAATAAGCCAACCTTTCAAACGATGTCACCTGGCCCCCCCCAATCCGACATCCGATGTCTCCCCCCGAATGACTCATCCCCAGATGTCTTCCCCCCCGATGTCTCACCCCCCACAAACGATGTCTGATGTCCCCCACTCCGATCTTTGTCCCTCCCCCCTCTCCCTCACTCTCTGTTCCAGTGCTGGATGATGTCTCTCTCTCTCTCTCTCTCTCTCCCATCCCCTTCGATGTTGCTGCTCCTGTCACCAGCCATCCTGTCAATCAGGCTGGCTGCCGGGCGCGAAACCCAGAAACAAGATTAATGAGCATCAATTACCTCCCGATCGCGTGGGGAGAGGTAAGATTTTATATTACCGCGTGCCCAGTGACCCCCCCGCCCCCTCCGCTGCCATCCCACCGCCATTTGAAAATCGAGCCCTGTGTCTCTATTAATAAAGCCCACCATCCCATATACTTCTTTAACAGTTTTCTCAACTAGTGATTGTAAACTTGGAACATTTTTCCAACTCCAAGGTATCAGCAAAGCTGCAGTCTCTCTGAGACTTTAATTCTTTAGCTTTCTCCCCTTCCAAGGGCCCCAACAACAAATGCAGCCCAACCCAGTGCATTTTGTGTCTGAGCCTAGGCTGGGTCTCGGCAGGCTATTCAACCATGGCAGCTTCATGGCTACGCCCAATCCCGAGGCCGACACAAACCCCTTTCCCCGCAGGGCTCACTCGACAATGGCTGGACGCAGGGTCCCTGTCTGATTGTTGCCTAAGCCGGGGCGTTGAGATTGATTGGAATATTCCCCGAGCACCATCAGCAGGCCGGGGATGGAGTTCGATAACGACAGGCGGGAGAATCAACACAAGCTCTTTCTCACCTCGTCCTCCTCCCCCTCCTCCCCTCACATCCTCACCTCCTCCTCAACTTCTCATCTCCCCATCCCTCCTCAACTCCTCATTCCCCCTCCTCCCCTCACCTCCACCTCCTCTCCCATGCTCCCTCTCCACACCTCCCCTCTACTCCCCATCCCTCACCCTCTCCACACCTCCCCTAACCCCCTCACCTCCCCCTTCCCCCCTCACCCCTTCCTCTCCCCCTCTCCCCCTTCACCTCCACTCGCACCCTCCCCCTCTTTCCCTCTTCCCTTCCCCCTCTCTCCTCACCCCTCCCTCCTTTCCCCTCCCTTCCTCTCCCCTCCCCACCCCCTCACCTCTCCCCCTCCCACCTACACCCCCTCGCCTCCTTCACCCCCTCCCACCACCCCTCTCTCTGCCCCTCCCCCTCCCCTCTTTCCGACTCCCCCTATCCCCTTCCCTCCCCCCTCTCTCCCTCCCCCCCTCGATGTATTTCAGGACGCTGCATCGCCCGGAAGCTGAAATGTAATGGCGATCACGACTGTGGAGACGGGTCTGATGAGGAAGGGTGTAGGAGACTGGATCCACCCTGCCCACGGGAGATTGAACCCATCCCCGGGGCCCAGCTGATTGGAAGTGGGTAAGAGTGGGTCATGGGGGGAGAGTGGGACCGGGGAGAGGGGGAGAGTGGGACCGGGGAGAGGGGGAGAGTGGGACCGGGGAGAGGGGGAGAGTGGGACTGGGGAGAGGGGGAGAGTGGGAGAGTGGGACAGGGGAGAGGGGGCGAGTGAGAAAGGGGAGAGGGGGTGAGTGAGACAGGGGAGAGTGAGACAGGGGAGAGGGGGAGAGTGAGACAGGGGAGGGGGTGAGTGATTTGGGGGTGAGTGAGAGTGATTTGGGGGTGTGTGGGGTTGAGTGGTGTTGTTTTGGGGGTGATTTGGGGGTGTGTGGGGATGAGAAGGGTTGTTTTGGGGGCGTGTGGGGGTGAGTGGGGTGATTTGGGGGTGAGTGGCGGTGATTTGGGGGTGAGTGGAGGTGATTTGGGGGTGAGTGGAGGTGATTTGGGGGTGAGTGGAGGTGATTTGGGGGTGAGTGGCGGTGATTTGGGGGTGAGTGGAGGTGATTTGGGGGTGAGTGGCGGTGATTTGGGGGTGAGTGGAGGTGATTTGGGGGTGAGTGGGGTTGTTTTGGGGTTGAGTGGGTTGTTTTGGGGTTGATTTAAGGGGTGAGTGGGGGTGATTAGTGGGGGGGATTAGTGGGGTGAGTGGGGGTGAGTGGGGTTGATTTAGGGGTGAGTGTGGGTGTGTGGGGGTGATTTGGGGGTGAGTGGGGGTGTGTGGGGGTGATTTGGGGGTGAGTGGGGGGTGAGTGGGGGTGATTTGGGGGTGATTTGGGGGTGAGTGGGGGTGATTTGGGGGTGAGTGGGAGTGATTTGGGGGTGAGTGTTGGGTTGATTTGGGGGTGATTTGGGGGTGTGTGGGGGTGATTTGGGGGTGAGTGGGGGTGATTGGGGGTGAGTGTTGGGTTGATTTGGGGGTGAGTGGGGGGTGTGGGGGTGATCTGGGGGTGTGTGGGGGTGATTTGGGGGTGAGTGTTGGGTTGATTTGGGGGTGATTTGGGGGTGAGTGGGGGTGATTTGGGGGTGATTTGGGGGTGTGTGGGGGTGATTTGGGGGTGAGTGGGGGTGAGTGTGGGGGTGAGTGGGGGTGATTTGGGGTTGATTTGGGGGTGAGGTTGGGGAGGGGTCACGAGATCCGGACACAAGGCATTGATCATGATTTCATGTCCAGCACTGATGGAGGACGTGTTCCATGTTGCTTTACGATGTAATGGTGAGCGGAGCCAATTATCCCCTCTGGCTTCGGTGTAGGCCTGGTGTAGAATCCTCCGGACTGCCTGCTTCAAATGGGTGGCTGTGTTTATCTAACAGCCTCGTGTAGAGTAACATCTCAGAGTGTTCATGAGATTGCTGCATATTTGTTTCACCATTATATAAAATCAGCCTGAAGCCATGACCAGAACTATAACCATTATTGGAATCCTAACCCTAACTAACTGTAACCACAACCATAACTATAGAAGTATAAAAACTTACAGCACAGAAGGCGGCCATTCGGCCCATCATGCCTGTGCTGGCTCTATGAAAGACCTGTCCAATTTAGCCCCACACCCCAGCTTTTTCCCCATAACCCTGCAGTTTGGTTCTCTTCAAGGACATGTCCAAATACTTGTTGAAAGTTCCTATGGAATCTGCTTCCACCCCCCTTTCAGGCCGTGCTTTCCAGATCTTAACGATCCTCTGTGAAAAAATTTCTCCTCATTTCCTCTTTAGTTCTTTTGCCAATTATTTTCAATCTATCACCCCTGGTCACCGACCCACTTGTCAGAGGAAACAGTTTCTCCCTTATTGTTCGATCAAAACCCCTCATGATTTTGAACACCTCGATCAAATCTCCCCTTAACCTTCTCTGTTCTAAGGAGAACAATCCCAGCTTCTCCAGTCTCTCCACATAACTGAAGTCCCTCATCCCTGGAACCATTCCAGTAAATCTCTTCTGCACCCTCTCCAAGGCCTTCACATCCTTCCTAAAGTGTGGTGCCCAGAATTGAACACAATTCTCCAGCTGAGGCCTAACCAGTGATTTGTAAAGGTTGAGCATAACTTCCTTGTTTTTGTATTCCGTGCCCCTATTTACAAAGCTCAGTATCCCATTCACTTTCTTAACCACCTTATCAACTTGACCTGCCACCTTCAAAGATTTGTGAATTGTGAACTGTATCCACAACTGTAACCAAAGCTGTAAATGCAACTCTTACCATATATGTAGCCTTAACTGTACCCAGTCATAATAATAACTGTAGCAATAGCCATAACTATAACTATTACCATAACTATAACAATAGCCACAACCATAACTATTACCATAACTGTGACTGTAACCGTAACCAGCTTGTGCTTTCCTATAAAAACAGACATAACCAGCAACAAATCTGATATTTGATAGAGGTTGGGTTCCCAGCTGCACCATCACTTGGACAGGCCGTACCTGGAGTTCGGTGTGAGCTGGAGTTAGGTGTCACTGGGCTCCTTTCTATTCCACAGGTACAACGTGCTGGCCGGGGAGATGGGAGGTGAAGTCCTCAATAACACTTACTACAGTGGCACCTGCAGGACTGTATCAAGAGGAATCATCAGCAAACATTACCGAGTCTCCAGCAACCTGGATAACATCACTTTTGAGGTATACTGCCCCGGAAAATATTACTGGGGGGGCTGAGTCCTTAAAAGGAATATTCCCACCACCCTCTTTCTTCAGGACGTTTTATTCCTTCCCACCATTAAATCGGGATGGACAATGACCGAGGGATTAGAACGGGGGTCTCCCATTCTCCATTAAACCGGTATGGATACTGACAATGGGATTAGAACTGGGGCCTCCCATTCCCAATTAAACAGGGATAGACAATGACAATAGGATGAGAACTGGTGTATCCAATTCTACATTGAACCGAGATGGACACTGACAATGGGATTAGAATTGGGGTCTCCCATTCCCAATTAACATAGGAACATAGGAACAGGAGTAGGCCATTCAGCCCCTCGTGCCTGCTCCGCCATTTGATAAGATCATGGCTGATCTGTGATCTAACTCCATATACCTGCCTTTGACCCATATCCCTTAATACCTTTGATTGCCAAAAAGCTATCTATCTCACATTTAAATTTAGCAATTGAGCTAGTATCAATTGCCGTTTGCGGAAGAGAGTTCCAAACTTCTACCACCCTTTGTGTGTAGAAATGTTTTCTAATCTCGCTCCTGAAAAGTCTGGCTCTAATTTTTAGACTGTGCCCCCTACTCCTAAAATCCCCAACCAGCGGAAATAGTTTCTCTCTATCCACCCTATCTGTTCCCCTTAATATCTTATAAACTTCGATCAGATCACCCCTTAACCTTCGAAACTCCAGAGAATACAACCCCAATTTGTGTAATCTCTCCTCGTAACTTAACCCTTGAAGTCCGGGTATCATTCTAGTAAACCTACGCTGCACTCCCTCCAAGGCCAATATGTCCTTCCGAAGGTGCGGTGCCCAGAACTGCTCACAGTACTCCAGGTGCGGTCTAACCAGGGTTTTGTATAGCTGCAGCATAACTTCTGCCCCCTTGTACTCTAGTCCTCTAGATATAAAGGCCAGCATTCCATTAGCCTTATTGATTATTTTCTGAACCTGTTCATGACACTTCAATGATCTATGTACCTGAACCCCTAAGTCCCTTTGGACATCCACTGTTTTTAACTTTTTACCATTTAGAAAGTACCCTGTTCTATCCTTTTTTGATCCAAAGTGGATGACCTCACATTTGTCTACATTGAATTCCATTTGCCACAGTTTTGCCCATTCACCTAATCTATCAATATCGCTTTGTAATTTTATGTTTTCATCTACACTGCTTACAATGCCACCAATCTTTGTGTCATCGGCAAACTTAGATATGAGACTTTCTATGCCTTCATCTAAGTCGTTAATAAATATTGTGAATAATTGAGGCCCCAAGACAGATCCCTGCGGGACTCCACTAGTCACATCCTGCCAATGTGAGTACCTTCCCATTATCCCTACTCTCTGTTGCCTTTTGCTCAGCCAACTTCCTAACCAAGTCCGTACTTTTCCCTCGATTCCATGGGCTTCTATCTTAGCTAACAGTCTCTTATGTGGGACCTTATCAAATGCCTTCTGGAAGTCCATATAAATAACATCCATTGACATTCCCCTGTCCACTACTTTAATCATCTCTTCAAAAAATTCAATCAGGTTTGTCAGGCACGACCTACCTTTCACAAATCCATGCTGGCTCTCTCTGATTAACTGAAAATTCTCGAGGTGTTCAGTCACCCTATCCTTAATTATAGACTCCAGCATTTTCCCCACAACAGATGTTAGGCTAACTGGTCGAAAATTCCCTGGTTTCCCTCTCTCTCCTTTCTTAAAAAGCGGAGTGACATGTGCAATTTTCCAATCTAGAGGGACAGTTCCTGAATCTGGAGAACTTTGAATGATTATAGTTAGGACATCTGCAATGTGCTCACCTACTTCCTTTAAAACCCTGGGATGGAAACCATCTGGTCCTGGGGATTTGTCACTCTTTAGTGCTATTATTTTCTGCATTACTGTTGATTTACTTATGTTAATTTTATCGAGTCCCTGTCCCCGATTCAATATTAGTTTTCTTGGGATTTCTGGCATGCTATCCTCTTTCTACTGTAAATACTGACGCAAAGTAATTGTTCAACATGTCCGCCATTTCCCCATTGTCAATGACAATATCCCCACTTTCAGTTTTTAAGGGGCCAACACTGCTCCTGACCACCCTCTTTTTCCTAATGTAACTATAAAAGTTCTTCATATTGGTTTTGCTATCCCTTGCAAGTTTCTTTTCATACTCTCTTTTTGTAGCTCTTACTATCTGTTTTGTGACCCTTTGTTGATCTTCGTATCTTTCCCATTCATCAGGATCTGTGCCATTTTTTGCCTTTTTGTATGCCCTTTCCTTATGTCTTATACTGTCCCTTACCTCTTTAGTTGTCCAGGGATAGACAATGACAATAGGATTAGAACTGGGGTCTCCCATTCTCCATTAAACCAGGATAGACACTGACAATGGGATTAGAATTGGGGTCTCCCATTCTCCATTAAACTGGGATAGACACTGAGCGAGAGATTAGAACTGGGGTCTCACACCCCCCAATAAACTGGGATAGACACGAATAATGGAATTAGAACTGGGGTCTCTCATTCTCCATTAAACTAAGTTAGACACTGACAACAGGATTAGAACTGGTTTCTCCCATTCTCCATTAACCCGGGATGGACACTGACCGAGAGTTTTGTTTTCCACTCAGGTGACCAATGTCGAAGATGATATCACAGACGAGTTCTACAGAGATCCAGCCGAATTTGGCACCAGCGTTTCAGACTCCTCACAACTGTACAACCAACAGAGCAGTTCCTTTAACATCCCAATTCTCTTTGGGCACAGCAAATCGAGTAAGACATCACGGAAATCCAGCTTCAGCGAGGTGATCGAGGCATCGAGACAGAAGGTATCGTTACCATAGGAAATACAATCCGGGGGCAGGGTCCAATCAGACACCACAATCTACTCTGTATCTAACCCGTGCTGTACCTGCCCTGGGAGTGTTTGATGGGACAGTGTAGAGGGAGCTTTACTCTGTATCTAACCCGTGCTGTACCTGCCCTGGGAGTGTTTGATGGGACAGTGTAGAGGGAGCTTTACTCTGTATTTAACCCGTGCTGTACCTGCCCTGGGAGTGTTTGATGGGACAGTGTAGAGGGAGCTTTACTCTGTATCTAACCCATGCTGTACCTGCCCTGGGAGTGTTTGATGGGACAGTGTATAAGAACATAACAACATAAGAAATAGGAGCAAGAGTAGGCCAATCGGCCCTCGAGCCTGCTCCGCCATTCAATAAGATCATGGCTGATCTGATCCTAACCTCAAATCTAAATTCATGTCCAATTTCCTGCCCGCTCCCCGTAACCCCTAATTCCCTTTACTTCTAGGAAACTGTCTATTTCTGTTTTAAATTTATTTAATGATGTAGCTTCCACAGCTTCCTGGGGCAGCAAATTCCACAGACCTACCACCCTCTGAGTGAAGAAGTTTCTCCTCATCTCAGTTTTGAAAGAGCAGCCCCTTATTCTAAGATTATGCCCCCTAGTTCTAGTTTCACCCATCCTTGGGAACATCCTTACCGCATCCACCCGATCAAGCCCCTTCACAATCTTATATGTTTCAATAAGATCGCCTCTCATTCTTCTGAACTCCAATGAGTAGAGTCCCAATCTACTCAACCTCTCCTCATATGTCCGCCCCCTCATCCCCGGGATTAACCGAGTGAACCTTCTTTGTACTGCCTCGAGAGCAAGTATGTCTTTTCTTAAGTGTGGACACCAAAACTGTATGCAGTATTCCAGGTGCGGTCTCACCAATACCTTATATAACTGCAGCAATACCTCCCTGTTTTTATATTCTATCCCCCTAACAATAAAAGCCAACATTCCGTTGGCCTTCTTGATCACCTGCTGCACCTGCATAGTAACTTTTTGATTTTCTTGCACTAGGACCCCCAGATCCCTTTGTACTGCAGTACTTTCCAGTTTCTCGCCATTAAGATAATAACTTGCTCTCTGATTTTTCCTGCCAAAGTGCATAACCTCACATTTTCCAATATTGTATTGCATCTGCCAAATCTCCGCCCACTCACCCAGCCTGTCCATATCCCCTTGTAGGTTTTTTATATCCTCCTCACTCTCTACTTTCCCTCCCATCTTTGTATCATCTGCAAACTTTGATATGTTACACTCGGTCCCCTCCTCCAAATCGTTAATATAGATTGTGAAGAGTTGGGGACACAGCACCGACCCCTGCGGAACACCACTGGCTACTGGTTGCCAGTCCGAGAATGAACCATTTATCCCAACTCTCTGCTTCCTGTTAGATAACCAATCCTCCACCCATGCCAGAATATTACCCCCAATCCAGTGATTCTTTATCTTGAGCAATAATCTTTTATGTGGCACCTTGTCAAATGCCTTCTGGAAGTCTAAATACACTACGTCCACTGGTTCCCCTTTATCCACCCTGTACGTTATGTCCTCAAAGAACTCAAGCAAATTTGTCAGACATGACTTCCCCTTCGTAAAGCCATGCTGACTTTGTCCTATTAAATTATGTTTATCCAAATGTTCCACTACTGTCTCCTTAATAGTAGACTCCAAAATTTTACCCACCACAGATGTTAGGCTAACTGGTCTATAATTTCCAGCCTTCTGCCTACTACCCTTTTTAAATAAGGGTGTTATATTAGCAGTTTTCCAATCTGCCGGGACCTTTGTCGAGTCCAGAGAATTTTGGAAAATTATTACCAAAGCATCCACAATCCCTACTGCCACTTCCCTCAAGACCCTAGGATGTAAGCCATCAGGTCCAGGGGATTTATCCGCCTTGAGTCCCATTAATTTACTGAGTACCAATTCCTTAGTGATTTTAATCGTATTTAGCTCCTCCCCCCCAGAGCCCCCTGTTTGTCCAGTGTTGGGATATTCTTAGTGTCCTCTACCGTAAAGACTGAAACAAAATATTTGTTCAGCATTTTTGCCATCTCCATGTTTCCCACCATTAATTTCCCGGTCTCATCCTCTAAGGGACCTACGTTTGCCTTAGCCACCCTTTTTCTTTTTATATAACTGTAGAAACTCTTGCTATCTGTTTTTATATTTTTTGCTAATTTATTTTCATAATCTACCTTCCCTTTCTTAATCAATCCTTTAGTTACTTTTTGCTGTCTTTTGAAGACTTCCCAATCTTCTATCCTCCCACTAAGTTTGGCTACCTTATATGTCCTTGTTTTTAGTCGGATACTATCCTTAATTTCTTTACTTAGCCACGGATGGCTGTCATTTCTTTTACACCCTTTTTTCCTCAGTGGAATATTTTTATTTTGAAAGTTGTAAAATAACTCCTTAAATGAACACCACTGCTCATGTACCATCTTACCCTTTAATCTATTTTCCCAGTCCACTTTAGTCAATTCCGCTCTCATACCATCATAGTCTCCTTTATTCAAGCTCAGTACGCTTGTTTGAGAACCAACCTTCTCACCCTCTAATTGGATATGGAATGTAACCATGTTATGGTCACTCATTCCAAGGGGATCCTTAACTAGGACATTATTAATTAATCCTGGCTCATTGCACAGGACCAGGTCCAAGGTTGCTTGCCCCCTTGTAGGATCAGTTACATACTGCTCAAGAAATCCATCCCTAATACACTCAATAAACTCTTCCTCAAGACTGCCCTGCCCAATTTGATTTGTCCAGTTAATATGATAGTTAAAATCCCCCATAATTATAGCTGTTCCCTTATTACATGCCCCGACTATTTCCTGATTAATACTTCTTCCAGCAGAGTTGCAACTATTAGGAGGCCTATATACTACGCCCACGAGTGTTTTTTTCCCCTTATTATTCCTTATCTCTACCCAAACTGTTTCATTATCCTGATCCTTTGTCCCAATATCATTTCTCTGTATTACAGTGATTCCTTCCTTTATTAACATAGCCACCCCACCTCCCCTTCCTTCCTGCCTGTCCTTCCTGATTGTTAAATACCCTGGCATATTTAATTCCCAGTCGTTGTCACCCTGCAGCCATGTTTCTGTAATGGCCACAAGATCATACCCATACGTAGTTATTTGTGCCGTTAACTCATCCATTTTGTTACGAATGCTACATGCATTCAGATAAAGAACTTTCAAATATGTTTTGTGACACTTAGTTCCTGCTTTTTCCTTTTTTAACACTTTACCTTTTACTCCATACCTTCTGTCCCTTCCTGATACGCTTTCCTCTGTCTCCCTGCTCAGGTTCCCAACCCCCTGCCACAGCTTTGATGCTGGGTTAATCGCCTTACGCCTTCTAGTTTTTATTTTTTCTGTCGTGCCTAAAGTACACTTTCTTTCCGCTGCTCTACGCTTTTCCCTTTCACTTGTTCTTGAACAACTGTTTGTACTATTTGTATTGTAGATTTCCCCTGGGTCTTCCCCTCTCTTGCTGCTCTCAATTTTATTCCCTTCTGACTCCCCGCTCAGGTTCCCATCCCCCGCCACTGTAGTTTAAACCTTCCCCAACAGCACTAGCAAACACCCCCGCGAGGACATTGGTCCCGGTCCTGCTCGGGTGTAACCCGTCTCGCTTGTACAGGTCCCACCTTCCCCAGAACCGGTCCTGATGTCCCAGGAATCGAAATCCCTCCCTCCTACACCATCCCTGCAGCCACCCATTCATCCTGTCTATTCTCCTGTTCCTATACTCACTAGCACGTGGCACCGGTAGTAATCCTGAGATCACTACCTTTGAAGTCCTGCTTTTTAATTTATCTCCTAACTCCTTAAATTCACCTTGCAGGACCTCATCCCTTTTTTTGACCTATGTCGTTGGTACCAATATGGACCACGACTACTGGCTGTTCACCCTCCCCCTCCAGAATGCCCTGCAGCCGCTCCGTGACATCCTTGACCCTAGCACCAGGGAGGCAACATACCATCCTGGAGTCACGTTTGCGGCCGCAGAAACGCCTATCTGTTCCCCTTACAATTGAATCCCCTATCACTATAGCCCTGCCACTCTTCTTCCTCCCCTCCTGTGCAGCAGAGCCACCCGTGGTGCCCCGAACTTGGCTCTTGCTGCTTTCCCCTGATAAGCCATCTCCCTCAACAGTATCTAAAGCAGAATATCTGTTTGAGAGGGAGATGGCCCCAGGGGACTCCTGCTCTACCTGCCTCGTCCTTTTACTCTGCCTGGCGGTCACCCATTTCCTTTCTGCCTGCGTAATCTTTACCTGCGGTGTGACCACCCCACTGAACGTGCTATTCACCATAGTTTCAGCATCGCGGATGCTCCACAGTGAATCCACCCGCAGCTCCAGCTCCGAAATACGGTTAGCCAGTCGCTGCAGCTGGACACACTTCCTGCACACATGGTCGCCAGGGACACTGGTAGTGTCCATGACTTCCCACATAGTGCAGGAGGAGCATATCATGGGTGCAAACTGTGCTGCCATGACTTGCCTTAGACTCCCAGACTCTCCTCCCACTCTCGGTCTCTCCTTTTATACTGTGCTCACCTCTCGGACTCTCCTGCCTCACCTGTGACGTTGCACAGTAGTTTTCTCTTGTTGCACGTCTGCTGCTGTTTTTATTCCCCAATCTCAGTCTTCTACGCTCAGGTTCACTGCCGCTCTGGGGAAAAAGTTCAGAAAAGCAAGGCAAAGCAGCACCTCCTTCCCCCAAACTCCCACACTCACCAAACTCTCAGCAGTTCACTCTGTCCTGTCGCACTCCGTGCTGTCGCACTGACAGGCCCCTGTATTTCTACAGTTTGTGACTCAGATGAGTCAGGCCTGCCCCACCTTCAGGTACCAGTTTAATCTTGCTCACCAATTAACTTACTACAGCAGTTCTCTGCTGAAGCCTGACAGAAACTTAAAAATTTAAACTTTAAAATTGAACTTAAACATTTGAAAGCAATATACACTAGATTTTAAATAGATCAACCCTTAAACTCCCACAAGAGATCAACCCTTAAACTCCCACAAGAGATTAACCCTTAAACTCCCACAAGAGATTAACCCTTAAACTCACACAAGAGATTAACCCTTAAACTCACACAAGAGATTAACCCTTAAACTCCCACATGTACCAAACTCTCCGTTCACACTGTGTTGTCCGCACGCTGTAGGGGGAGCTTTACTCTGTATCTAACCCTGTACCTGCCCTGGGAGTGTTTGATGGGACAGTATAGAGGGAGCTTTACTCTGTATCTAACCCTGTACCTGCCCTGGGAGTGTTTGATGGGACAGTGTAGAGGGAGCTTTACTCTGTATCTAACCCTGTACCTGCCCTGGGAGTGTTTGATGGGACAGTGTAGGGGGAGCTTTACTCTGTATCTAACCCGTGCTGTACCTGCCCTGGGAGTGTTTGATGGGACAGTGTAGAGGGAGCTTTACTCTGTATCTAACCCTGTACCTGCCCTGGGAGTGTTTGATGGGACAGTGTAGAGGGAGCTTTACTCTGTATCTAACCCTGTACCTGCCCTGGGAGTGTTTGATGGGACAGTGGAGAGGGAGCTTTACTCTGTATCTAACCCTGTACCTGCCCTGGGAGTGTTTGATGGGACAGTATAGAGGGAGCTTTACTCTGTATCTAACCCTGTACCTGCCCTGGGAGTGTTTGATGGGACAGTGTAGGGGGAGCTTTACTCTGTATCTAACCCTGTACCTGCCCTGGGAGTGTTTGATGGGACAGTGTAGAGGGAGCTTTACTCTGTATCTAACCCGTGCTGTACCTGCCCTGGAGAGTTTGATGGGACAGTGTAGAGGGAGCTTTACTCTGTATCTAACCCTGTACCTGCCCTGGGAGAGTTTGATGGGACAGTGTAGAGGGAGCTTTACTCTGTATCTAACCCGTGCTGTACCTGCCCTGGGAGTGTTTGATGGGACAGTGTAGGGGGAGCTTTACTCTGTATCTAACCCCCTGTACCTGCCCTGGGAGTGTTTGATGGGACAGTGTAGAGGGAGCTTTACTCTGTATCTAACCCGTGCTGTACCTGCCCTGGGAGTGTTTGATGGGACAGTGTAGAGGGAGCTTTACTCTGTATCTAACCCTGTACCTGTCCTGAGAGTGTTTGATGGGACAGTGTAGAGGGAGCTTTACTCTGTATCTAACCCGTGCTGTACCTGCCCTGGGAGAGTTTGGTGAGACAGTGTAGGGGGAGCTTTACTCTGTATATTACAGGTCTGTTGTGCAGTGATAGACCTTGTCTGTTTGCTGTGGTTAGGTGATTATTGCTCTCTCTCGATTCTCTTTAGGACTCTGCGTATGTCCGAGTACATAAGACCATTGCGGTGTCAGAATTCACGCTGAGAGAAGGAGATCTTCACGCCTCCGAGCCCTTCCTGGAGGCTGTGAGCAGTCTGCCGCTGGACTATAACTACCCCCTGTACAGCCGAATATTCCAGGACTTCGGCACTCATTACTTCACCTCTGGGAAGACAGGCGGTGTTTATGATCTCCTGTATCAGTACGACAGGCAGGCGATAGACAGCTCAGGTACACACACTCAGGGTCAGTGGGTAGGGTGGGGATCGAGGGGAGTGATTAGAGGATAGGTGGGGATCGAGGGTAGTGGGCTAAAGGGAGGGTGGGGATCGAGGGTAGTGGGCTGGAGGGAGGGTGGGAATCGAGGGTAATGGGCTAGAGGGAGGGTGGGAATCGAGGGTAGTGGGCTAGAGGGTAGGGTGGGGATCGAGGGTAGTGGGCTGGAGGGAGGGTGGGAATCGAGGGTAGTGGGCTAGAGGGAGGGTGGGAATCGAGGGTAGTGGGCTAGAGGGAGGGTGGGAATCGAGGGTAGTGGGCTAGAGGGAGGGTGGGAATCGAGGGTAGTGGGCTAGAGGGTAGGGTGGGGATTGAGGGGAGTGGGCTAGAGGGTCGAGTGGGGATTGAGGGTAGTGGGCTAGAGGGTCGGGTGGGGATCGAGAATAGTGGGCAAGAGGGTAGAGTGGGGATCGAGGGTAGTTGGCTAGAGGGTCGAGTGGGGATCGAGGGTAGTGGGCTAGAGGGTAGGGTGGGGATCGAGAGCAGTGGGCTAGAAGGTAGAGTGGGTATCGAGGGTAGTGGGCTAGAGGGAGGGTGGGGATCGAGGGTAATGGGCTAGAGGGTAGGGTGGGGATCGAGGGTAGTGGCTAGAGGGTAGGGTGGGGATCGAGGGTAGTGGGCTAGAGGGTAGGGTGGGGATCGAGAGCAGTGGGCTAGAGGGTAGAGTGGGTATCGAGGGTAGTGGGCTAGAGGGTAGGGTGGGGATCGAGGGTAATGGGCTAGAGGGTAGGTGGGGATCGAGGGTAGTGGGCTAGAGGGTAGGGTGGGGATCGAGGGTAATGGGCTAGAGGGTAGGGTGGGGATCGAGGGTAGTGGGCTAGAGGGTAGGGTGGGGATCGAGGGTAATGGGCTAGAGGGTAGGGTGGGGATCGAGGGTAGTGGGCTAGAGGGTAGGGTAGGGATCGAGGGTAGTGGGCTAGAGGGTAGGGTGGGGATCGAGAGCAGTGGGCTAGAGGGTAGAGTGGGTATCGAGGGTAGTGGGCTAGAGGGTAGGGTGGGGATCGAGGGTAGTGGGCTAGAGGGTAGGGTGGGGATCGAGGGTAATGGGCTAGAGGGTAGGGTGGGGATCGAGAGGTAGTGGGCTAGAGGGTAGGGTGGGGATCGAGGGTAATGGGCTAGAGGGTAGGGTGGGGATCGAGGGTAGTGGGCTAGAGGGTAGGGTGGGGATCGAGGGTAGTGGGCTAGAGGGTAGGGTGGGGATCGAGGGTAGTGGGCTAGAGGGTAGGGTGGGGATCGAGGGTAGTGGGCTAGAGGGTAGGGTGGGGATCGAGGGTAATGGGCTAGAGGGTAGGGTGGGGATCGAGGGTAGTGGGCTAGAGGGTAGGGTGGGGATCGAGGGTAGTGGGCTAGAGGGTAGGGTGGGGATCGAGGGTAGTGGGCTAGAGGGTAGGGTGGGGGATCGAGGGTAAGGGCTAGAGGGTAGGGTGGGGATCGAGAGTAGTGGGCTAGAGGGTAGGGTGGGGATCGAGGGTAGTGGGCTAGAGGGTAGGGTGGGGATCGAGGGTAGTGGGCTAGAGGGTAGGGTGGGGATCGAGAGTAGTGGGCTAGAGGGTAGGGTGGGGATCGAGGGTAGTGGGCTAGAGGGTAGGGTGAGGATCGAGGGTAGTGGGCTAGAGGGAGGGTGGGGATTGAGGGGAGTGGGCTAGAGGGTCGAGTGGGGATCGAGGGTAGTGGGCTAGAGGGAGGGTGGGAATCGAGGGTAGTGGGCTAGAGGGTAGGGTGGGGATTGAGGGGAGTGGGCTAGAGGGTCGAGTGGGGATCGAGGGTAGTGGGCTAGAGGGTAGGGTGAGGATCGAGGGTAGTGGGCTAGAGGGTAGGGTGGGGATCGAGAGTAGTGGGCTAGAGGGTAGGGTGGGGATCGAGAGTAGTGGGCTAGAGGGTAGGGTGGGGATCGAGGGTAGTGGGCTAGAGGGTAGGGTGGGGATCGAGGGTAGTGGGCTCGAGGGTAGGGTGGGGATCGAGAGTAGTGGGCTAGAGGGTAGGGTGGGGATCGAGAGTAGTGGGCTAGAGGGTAGGGTGGGGATCGAGGGTAGTGGGCTAGAGGGTAGGGTGGGGATCGAGGGTAGTGGGCTAGAGGGTAGGGTGAGGATCGAGGGTAGTGGGCTAGAGGGTAGGGTGGGGATCGAGAGCAGTGGGCTAGAGGGTAGAGTGGGTATCGAGGGTAGTGGGCTAGAGGGTAGGGTGGGGAA
>NC_090328.1:2768626-2771126 GCF_035084215.1 Heptranchias perlo
GAGATAGAGACAGAGAGAGACAGAGAGAGAGAGAGAGAGAGACAGAGACAGAGAGAGAGAGAGAGAGATAGAGACAGAGAGAGAGATACAGAGAGAGAGACAGACAGAGAGATTCAGAGAGAGAGAGCGAGACAGACAGAGAGATACAGAGAGAGAGACACAGACAGAGAGAGCCAGAGAGTGAGAGAGAGAGAGACCGACAGACAGACAGAGAGAAACAAAGAGAGAGAGAGAGAGAGAGAGACCGACGGAGAGAGACAGAGAGAGAGAGAGATAGAGACAGACAGAGAGATACAGAGAGAGAGACCGACAGAGAGAGAGAGACAGAGACAGACAGACAGACAGAGAGAGAGAGAGAGAGACAGACAGACAGAGAGATACAGAGAGAGAGAGAGAGAGTCAGACAGAGAGATACAGAGAGAGAGAGGAGTGACAGACAGACAGAGAGAGAGAGAAATAGAGACACAGAGAGAGAGACCGACAGACAGAGAGAGAGAGAGAGACAGACAGACAGACAGACAGACAGACAGAGAGAGACAGAGAGATAGAGACAGACAGACAGAGGGAGCGAGAGAGAGAGAGAAAGAGACAGACAGACAGGGAGATACAGAGAGAGAGACAGACATACAGACAGAGAGAGACAGAGAGAGAGATAGAGACAGAGACACAGAGAGAGAGAGAGACCGACAGAGAGAGAGAGAGAGATAGCGACAGACATAGAGATACAGAGAGAGAGAGAGAGACAGAGAGAGAGAGATGGAGACAGAGAGAGAGAGATAGAGACAGACAGAGAGATACACAGAGAGAGAGAGAGAGACAGAGAGAGAGATAGAGACAGAAAGAGAGAGAGACAGAGACAGAGTGAGATAGAGACAGAGAGAGACAGAGAGAGAGATAGAGACAGAGACAGAGAGAGAGAGAGAGAGATAGAGACAGAGAGAGAGATACAGAGAGAGAGACAGACAGAGAGATTCAGAGAGAGAGAGAGCGAGACAGACAGAGAGATACAGAGAGAGAGAGAGAGAGTCAGACAGAGAGATACAGAGAGAGAGAGAGAGAGGAGAGACAGACAGACAGAGAGAGAGAGAAATAGAGACACAGAGAGAGAGACCGACAGACAGAGAGAGAGAGACAGACAGACAGACAGGGAGAGACAGAGAGATAGAGACAGAGACAGAGAGAGAGAGACGGACAGACAGACAGACAGAGAGAGCGAGAGAGAGAGACAAACATACAGACAGAGAGAGAGATAGAGACAGAGACATAGAGAGAGAGATGGAGACAGAGAGAGAGAGAGATAGAGACAGACAGAGAGATACACAGAGAGAGAGAGAGAGAGACAAAGAGAGAGATAGAGACAGAAGGAGAGAGAGACAGAGACAGAGAGAGATAGAGACAGAGAGAGATAGAGACAGAAAGAGATAGAGACAGAGAGAGAGAGAGAGAGAGAGAGAGAGACAGAGACAGAGAGAGAGAGAGAGATAGAGACAGAGAGAGAGATACAGAGAGAGAGACAGACAGAGAGATTCAGAGAGAGAGAGCGAGACAGACAGAGAGATACAGAGAGAGAGACACAGACAGAGAGAGCCAGAGAGTGAGAGAGAGAGAGACCGACAGACAGACAGAGAGAAACAAAGAGAGAGAGAGAGAGAGAGAGACCGACGGAGAGAGACAGAGAGAGAGAGAGATAGAGACAGACAGAGAGATACAGAGAGAGAGACCGACAGAGAGAGAGAGACAGAGACAGACAGACAGACAGAGAGAGAGACAGACAGACAGACAGAGAGATACAGAGAGAGAGAGAGAGAGTCAGACAGAGAGATACAGAGAGAGAGAGGAGTGACAGACAGACAGAGAGAGAGAGAAATAGAGACACAGAGAGAGAGACCGACAGACAGAGAGAGAGAGAGAGAGAGACAGACAGACAGACAGACAGACAGAGAGAGACAGAGAGATAGAGACAGACAGACAGAGGGAGCGAGAGAGAGAGAGAAAGAGACAGACAGACAGGGAGATACAGAGAGAGAGAAAGACAGACAGAGAGAGAGAGAGAGATAGAGACAGACATGGAGATACAGAGAGAGAGACAGACATACAGACAGAGAGAGACAGAGAGAGAGATAGAGACAGAGACACAGAGAGAGAGAGAGACCGACAGAGAGAGAGAGAGAGATAGCGACAGACATAGAGATACAGAGAGAGAGAGAGAGACAGAGAGAGAGAGATGGAGACAGAGAGAGAGAGATAGAGACAGACAGAGAGATACACAGAGAGAGAGAGAGAGACAGAGAGAGAGATAGAGACAGAAAGAGAGAGAGACAGAGACAGAGTGAGATAGAGACAGAGAGAGACAGAGAGAGAGATAGAGACAGAGACAGAGAGAGAGAGAGAGAGATAGAGACAGAGAGAGAGATACAGAGAGAGAGACAGACAGAGAGATTCAGAGAGAGAGAGAGCGAGACAGACAGAGAGATACAGAGAGAGAGAGAGAGAGTCAGAC
>NC_090328.1:3441126-3493050 GCF_035084215.1 Heptranchias perlo
CTGTTCTGAGAGTGCTTGACAGGGTAGATGCTGAGAGGTTGTTTCCCCTGACTGGAGAGTCCAGAACTAGAGGGCACAATTACAGGATAAGGGGTCGGCCATTTAAGACTGAAATGAGGAGGAATTTCTTCACTCAGAGGGTTGTGAATCTTTGGAATTCTCCACCCCAGAGGGCTGTGGATGCTGAGTCGTTGAGTATATTCAAGGCTGAGATCGATAGATTTTTGGACTCTAGGGGAATCAAGGGATATGGGGATCGGGCGGGAAAGTGGAGTTG
Source organism: Heptranchias perlo (assembly GCF_035084215.1). Taxonomy (NCBI): domain Eukaryota; kingdom Metazoa; phylum Chordata; class Chondrichthyes; order Hexanchiformes; family Hexanchidae; genus Heptranchias; species Heptranchias perlo. The sequence goes on from NC_090328.1 coordinate 3,441,404, forward strand.
AGGTTGAAGATCAGCCCTGATCTGATTGAATGGCGGAGCAGGCCCGAGGAGCCGTACACTACTCCTGCTCCTATTTCTGATGTCCGAACTCAAACCTCACACATGAGATTCTTGAGCCTCTTGCGAGGGAAGAGGAGCTGAGGTGGTTTTCCGTTGCATAGAAAGCAAAGTCTTCAGACTGCCCACCGAGTAACTTTGTGGATTCTCTGACAGAGTTCCAGGGTATAACAAAGAGGTGACTTTAAAATTGTATTTGGCCCTGGTGAGACCATATCTGCAGTACTGTGGACAGTTTTCGTTTCTTTATTTTGAAAAGGACACTTAATTGTTCGAGGGGGTAGAGAGAAGGGTATTCAGTTATTGGAGGGATAACAGAGAAGGGTATTCAGTTATTAGAGTGAGTACAGAGAAGGATATTCCGTTATTGGAGGGAGTGCAAAGAAGAGTATTCAATTAATGGAGGGAGTACAGAGAAGGGTATTCAGTTTTTGGAGGGAGTGCAGAGAAGGGTGTTCAGTTATTGGAGGGAGTACAGAGAAGGGTGTTCAGTTATTGGAGGGAGTACAGAGAAGGGTATTCAGTTATTGGAGGGGGTACAGAGAAGGGGATTCAGTTATTGGAGGGAGTACAGAGAAGGGTATTCAGTTATTGGAGGGGGTACAGAGAAGGGGATTCAGTTATTGGAGGGGGAACAGAGAAGGGTTTTCAGTTATTGGAGGGGGTACAGAGAAGGGGATTCAGTTATTGGAGGGGGTACAAAGAAGGGTATTCGGTTATTGGAGGGAGAACAGAGAAGGGTATTCAGTTATTGGAGGGCGCACAGAGAGAAATATTCAGTTATTGGAGGAGATACAGAGAAGGGTATTCAGTGATTGGAGGGAGTACAGAGAAGGGTATTCATTTATTGGAGGGAGTACAGAGAAGGGTATTCAGTTATTGGAGGGGGTACAGAGAAGGGGATTCAGTTATTGGAGGGGGAACAGAGAAGGGTTTTCAGTTATTGGAGGGGGTACAGAGAAGGGGATTCAGTTATTGGAGGGGGTACAAAGAAGGGTATTCGGTTATTGGAGGGAGAACAGAGAAGGGTATTCAGTTATTGGAGGGCGCACAGAGAGAAATATTCAGTTATTGGAGGAGATACAGAGAAGGGTATTCAGTGATTGGAGGGAGTACAGAGAAGGGTATTCAGTTATTGGAGGAGCTAGAGAGAATGGTATTTTTTTATTGGAGGGAGTACAGAGAAGGGTATTCGGTTATTGGAGGGAGTACAGAGAAGGGTTTTCAGTTATTGGAGGGGGTACAGAGAAGGGGATTCAGTTATTGGAGGGGGTACAGAGAAGGGGATTCAGTTATTGGAGGGAGTACAGAGAAGGGTTTTCAGTTATTGGAGGGGGTACAGAGAAGGGGATTCAGTTATTGGAGGGGGTACAGAGAAGGGTTTTCAGTTATTGGAGGGAGCACAGAGAGAAATATTCAGTTATTGGAGGAGATACAGAGAAGGGTATTCAGTGATTGGAGGGAGTACAGAGAAGGGTATTCAGTTATTGGAGTGCGCACAGAGAGAAATATTCAGTTATTGGAGGAGATACAGAGAAGGGTATTCAGTGATTGGAGGGAGTACAGAGAAGGGTATTCAGTTAATGGAGTGCGCACAGAGAGAAATATTCAGTTATTGGAGGAGATACAGAGAAGGATATTCAGTTTTTGGAGGGAGTACAGAGAAGGGTATTCAGTTATTGGAGTGCGCACAGAGAGAAATATTCAGTTATTGGAGGAGATACAGAGAAGGGTATTCAGTGATTGGAGGGAGTACAGAGAAGGGTATTCAGTTAATGGAGTGCGCACAGAGAGAAATATTCAGTTATTGGAGGAGATACAGAGAAGGATATTCAGTTTTTGGAGGGAGTACAGAGAACGGTATTCAGTTATTGGAGGGCACACAGAGAGAAATATTCAGTTATTGGAGGAGATACAGAGAAGGGTGTCCAGTTATTGGTGGGGATACAGTGAAGGGTATTCAGTTATTGGAGGGAGTAGAGAGAATGGTATTCTCTTATTGGAGGGGGTACAGAGAAGGGTATTCAGTTATTGGAGGGAGTACAGAGAAGGGTATTCCGCTATTGGAGGGAGTACAGAGAAGGATATTCAGTTATTGGAGGGGTTACAAAGAAGGGTGTTCAGTTATTGGAGGGAGTACAGAGAAGGGTATTCAGTTATTGGAGGGAGTACAGAGAAGGGTGTTCCCTTATTGGAGGGAGTGCAAAGAAGAGTATTCAATTAATGGAGGGAGTACATACAAGGGTATTCAGTTATTGGAGGGAGTACAGAGAAGAGTATTCAGTTATTGGAGGAGATACAGAGAAGAGTATTCAGTTATTGGAGGAGGTACAGAGAAGGGTATTCAGTTATTGGAGGGAGTACAGAGAAGGGTATTCAGTTATTGGAGGGAGTGCAGAGAAGGGTATTCAGTTATTGGAGGGGGTACAGAGAAGGGTATTCAGTTATTGGAGGGCACACAGAGAGAAATATTCAGTTATTGGAGGAGATACAGAGAAAGGTGTCCAGTTATTGGAGGGAATACTGAGAAGGATATTCAGTTATTGGAGGGGGTACAGAGAAGGGTATTCAGTGATTGGAGGAGGTACAGAGAAGGGTATTCCGTTATTGGAGGAGGTACAGAGAAGGATATTCAGTTATTGGAGGGGGTACAGAGAAGGATATTCAGTTATTGGAGGAGGTACAGAGAAGGATATTCAGTTATTGGAGGGAGAACAGAGAAGGATATTCAGTTATTGGAGGGGGTACAGAGAAGGGGATTCAGTTATTGGAGGGGGTACAGAGAAGGGGATTCAGTTATTGGAGGGAGTACAGGGAAGGATATTCCGTTATTGGAGGGAGTACAGAGAAGGATATTCAGTTATTGGAGGAGGTACAGAGAAGGGGATTCAGTTATTGGAGGGGGTACAGAGAAGGGGATTCAGTTATTGGAGGAGGTACAGAGAAGGATGTCCAGTTATTGGAGGGGGTACAGAGAAGGGGATTCAGTTATTGGAGGGGGTACAGAGAAGGGGATTCAGTTATTCGAGGAGATACAGAGAAGGATGTCCAGTTATTGGAGGAGAAACAGAGAAGGGTATTCAGTTATTGGAGGGAGAACAGAGAAGGGGATTAAGTTATTGGAGGGAGTACAGAGAAGGATATTCAGTTATTGGAGGGAGTACAGAGAAGGGAATTCAGTTATTGGAGGGGGTACAGAGAAGGGTATTCAGTTATTGGAGGAGATACAGAGAAGGGTATTCCGTTATTGGAGGGAGTACAGAGAAAGGTATTCAGTTATTGGAGGGCACAAAAAGGGAGATATTCTGTTATTGGAGGAGATACAGATAAGGGTATTCAGCTATTGGAGGAGAAAGAGAGAAGGCTATTCCGTTATTGAAGGGAGTACAGAGAATGAGGGGTCACAGTCTCAGGATACGGGGTAGGACATTTAGGACTGAGATGAGGAGAAATTTCTTCACTCAGAGGGTGGTGAACCTGTGGAATTCTCTACCACAGGAGGCTGTGGAGGCCAAGTCACTGAATATATTTAAGAAGGAGCTAGATAGATTTCTAGACACAAAAGGCATCAAGGGGTATGGGGAGAGAGCGGGAATATGGTATTGAGATAGAGCATCAGCCATTATCATATTGAATGGCGGAGCAGCTCGAAGGGCCGAATGGCCTACTCCTGCTCCTATTTTCCATGTTTCTATGTTTCAATTATTGGAGGGTTACAGAGAGGAATATTCCCTTCTTGGAGGGAGTACAGAGGGATATTCAGTTATAGGAGGAGATACAGAGAAGGGTATTCGGTTATTGGAGGGGGTACAGAGAAGGGTATTCAGTTATTGCAGGGTTTACAAAAAAGGATATTCACTTATTGGAGGAGATACAGAGAAGGATATTCAGTTATTGGAGGAGATACAGAGAAGGGTATTCAGTTATTGGAGGAGATACAGAGAAGGATATTCAGTTTCTTATTTCTTATTAAATGGCGGAGCAGGCTCGAGGGGCCGATTGGCCTACTCCTGCTCCTATTTCTTATGTTCTTATTGGAGGGGGTACCGAGAAGGGTGTCCAGTTATTGGTGGAGATACAGAGAAGGTTATTGAGTTATTGGAGGGAGTACAGAGAAGGGTATTCAGTTATTGGTGGAGATACAGAGAAGGGTATTCAGTTATTAGAGGAGATGCAGAGAAGGGTCTTCATTTTTTGGAGCGAATACTGAGAAGGGTGTCCAGTTATCGGAGGGGGTACAGAGAAGCGTATTCAGTTATTGGAGGGAGTGCAGAGAAGGGTGTCCAGTTATTGGAGATAGTACAGAGAAGGGTAAGAGTATTGTGTGCAGTTTTGGTCTCCTTACCTAAGAAAGGATATACTTGCCATAGAGGGAGTGCAGCGAAGGTTCACCAGACTGATCCCTGGGATGGCAGGACTGTCGTATGAGGAGAGATTGGGTCGACTCGGTCTGTATTCACTAGTGTTTCGAAGAATGAGAGGGGATCTCATTGAAACATATAAAATTCTGACAGGGCTCGACACACTTAATGCAGCGAGGACGTTTCACCTGGCTTGGGGGTCCAGAACGAGGGGTCAGAGTGTCAGGATACGGGGAAGGATATTTAGGACTGAGATGAGGAGAAATTTCTTCACTCAGAGGGTGGTGAACCTGTGGAATTCTCTACCACAGAAGGCTGTGGAGGCCAAGTCACTGAATATATTTAAGAAGGAGCTAGATTGATTTCTAGACACAAAAGGCATCAAGGGGTATGAGGAGAGAGCAGGAATATGGTATTGAGATAGAGGATCAGCCATGATCATATTGAATGGCAGAGCCGCTCGAAGGGCCGAATGGCCTGCTCCTGCTCCTATTTTCCATGTTTCTATGTTTCAATTATTGGAGGGTTACAGAGAGGAATATTCCCTTATTGGAGGGAGTACAGAGAAGGGAATTCAATTCCCAAATTCAGAAGCAAAATACTGCGGATGCTGGAAATTCGAAATGAAAACAGCAAGTGCTGGAAGTACACAGCAAGTGAGACAGCATCTGTGGAGAAAGAAACAGTTAATGTTTCAGGTCGATGACCTTTCTACAGACCTGGAAGAAGTTGAATAGTGACCAGTTTTTCAGCAAGTATGGAGTCAGGGAAAGTAGGGGGGCGGGGAGGGCAGAGGAGGAAAGATCATAAGGAAGGTCTTTGATCGGGTGGGGGCCAGGAATGATGGAATGACAAAAGGGATGATGGTGCAAGGCTCCCCCTGTGTCTATTATGGAGAACAGCCCCCCCTGTGTCTATTGTGGAGAACAGCCCCCCCTGTGTCTATTGTGGAGAACAGCCCCCCCTGTGTCTATTGTGGAGAACAGCCCCCCCTGTGTCTATTGTGGAGAACAGCCCCCCCTGTGTCTATTGTGGAGAACAGCCCCCCCCCTGTGTCTATTGTGGAGAACAGCCCCCCCTGTGTCTATTGCAGAGAACAGCCCCCCCTGTGTCTATTGCGGAGAACAGCCCCCCCTGTGTCTATTGTGGAGAACAGCCCCCCCTGTGTCTATTGTGGAGAACAGCCCCCCCTGTGTCTATTGTAGAGAACAGCCCCCCCCTGTGTCTATTGTGGAGAACAGCCCCCCCTGTGTCTATTGTAGAGAACAGCCCCCCCTGTGTCTATTGTGGAGAACAGCCCCCCCCCTGTGTCTATTGTGGAGAACAGCCCCCCCCTGTGTCTATTGTGGAGAACAGCCCCCCCTGTGTCTATTGTGGAGAACAGCCCCCCACTGTGTCTATTGTGGAGAACAGCCCCCCCCCCCTGTGTCTATTGTGGAGAACAGCCCCCCCTGTGTCTATTGTGGAGAACAGCCCCCCCTGTGTCTATTGTGGAGAACAGCCCCCCCTGTGTCTATTGTGGAGAACAGCCCCCCCTGTGTCTATTGTGGAGAACAGCCCCCCCCTGTGTCTATTGTGGAGAACAGCCCCCCACTGTGTCTATTGTGGAGAACAGCCCCCCCCTGTGTCTATTGTGGAGAACAGCCCCCCCCCTGTGTCTATTGTGGAGAACAGCCCCCCACTGTGTCTATTGTAGAGAACAGCCCCCCCTGTGTCTATTGTGGAGAACAGCCCCCCCCTGTGTCTATTGTGGAGAACAGCCCCCCCTGTGTCTATTGTGGAGAACAGCCCCCCCTGTGTCTATTGTGGAGAACAGCCCCCCCTGTGTCTATTGTAGAGAACAGCCCCCCCTGTGTCTATTGTGGAGAACAGCCCCCCCTGTGTCTATTGTAGAGAACAGCCCCCCCTGTGTCTATTGTGGAGAACAGCCCCCCCTGTGTCTATTGTAGAGAACAGCCCCCCCTGTGTCTATTGTGGAGAACAGCCCCCCCCCCTGTGTCTATTGTAGAGAACAGCCCCCCCTGTGTCTATTGTAGAGAACAGCCCCCCCTGTGTCTATTGTAGAGAACAGCCCCCCCCTGTGTCTATTGTGGAGAACAGCCCCCCCTGTGTCTATTGTGGAGAACAGCCCCCCCCTGTGTCTATTGTAGAGAACAGCCCCCCCTGTGTCTATTGTAGAGAACAGCCCCCCCTGTGTCTATTGTGGAGAACAGCCCCCCCTGTGTCTATTGTGGAGAACAGCCCCCCCTGTGTCTATTGTGGAGAACAGCCCCCCCTGTGTCTATTGTGGAGAACAGCCCCCCCTGTGTCTATTGTAGAGAACAGCCCCCCCCTGTGTCTATTGTAGAGAACAGCCCCCCCTGTGTCTATTGTGGAGAACAGCCCCCCCTGTGTCTATTGTAGAGAACAGCCCCCCCTGTGTCTATTGTGGAGAACAGCCCCCCCTGTGTCTATTGTGGAGAACAGCCCCCCCTGTGTCTATTGTAGAGAACAGCCCCCCCTGTGTCTATTGTAGAGAACAGCCCCCCCTGTGTCTATTGCAGAGAACAGCCCCCCCCTGTGTCTATTGTGGAGAACAGCCCCCCCCTGTGTCTATAATAGAGAACAGCCCCCCCTGTGTCTATTGTAGAGAACAGCTAGTGCTGTTGGGGAAGGTTTCAACGAGATGGGAACCTGAGCAGGGAGTAAAGTTGAGAGCAGCAATAGAGGGGAAGACCCAGGGGAAATTTACAATACAAATAGTACAAACAGTTGTTCAAGAACAAGTGAAAGGGAAAAGCATAGAGCAGCAGAAAGAAAGTGTACTTTAGGCACGACAGATAAAGCAAAAACTAGAAGGCGTAAGGCGATTAACCCAGCGTCAAAGCTGAAGGTCAGGCTAGGGTGTGTGGACCAACTAAGAGTTCTATATACAAATGCACGGAGTATAAGGAATAAATTAAATGAACTACAGGTTCAAATTCAAATTGGAGGGTATGACGTGATAGCTATTACTGAGACATGGCTGCAGGATGGTCAGGATTGGGAACTAAATATACCGGGTTATAAGGTCCACAGGAGAGACAGGGAAAATGGAAGAGAGGGAGGAGTAGCCTTAGTGATTAGAGATGAGATCACTTCAATGATAAAGGAGGATATAACGAGAGGTAAGCAGCCAACAGAGACCCTATGGGTTGAATTGAGAAATAGGAAAGGATCTAAGACTATTGTGGGAGTTGTGTATAGGACCCCTGGCAGCAGCTCTGAAGTGCTAGATTGTATAAATGCAGAGATTAGACAAGCGTGTAACAAAGGCATAGTGGTCTTAATGGGGGACTTTAACCTTCACATCGATTGGGAAAAGCAGACTAGCAACTGTCAGAAAAAACATAAGAACATAAGAAATAGGAGCAGGAGTAGGCCAATCGGCCCCTCGAGCCTGCTCCGCCATTCAATAAGATCATGGCTGATCTGGTCCTAACCTCAAATCTAAAATCATGTCCAATTTCCTGCCCGCTCCCCGTAACCCCTAATTCCCTTTACTTCTAGGAAACTGTATATTTCTGTTTTAAATGTATTTAATGATGTAGCTTCCACAGCTTCCTGGGGCAGCAAATTCCACAGACCTACCACCCTCTGAGTGAAGAAGTTTCTCCTCATCTCAGTTTTGAAAGAGCAGCCCCTTATTCTAAGATTATGCCCCCTCGTTCTAGTTTCACCCATCCTTGGGAACATCCTTACCGCATCCACCCGATCAAGCCCCTTCACAATCTTATATGCTTCAATAAGATCGCCTCTCATTCTTCTGAACTCCAATGAGTAGAGTCCCAATCTACTCAACCTCTCCTCATATGTCCGCCCCCTCATCCCCGGGATTAACTGAGTGAACCTTCTTTGCACTGCCTCGAGAGCAAGTATGTCTTTTCTTAAGTATGGACACCAAAACTGTATGCAGTATTCCAGGTGCGGTCTCACCAATACCTTATATAACTGCAGCAATACCTCCCTGTTTTTATATTCTATCCCCCGAGCAATAAAAGCCAACATTCCGTTGGCCTTCTTGATCACCTGCTGCACCTGCATACTAACTTTTTGATTTTCTTGTACTAGGACCCCCAGATCCCTTTGTACTGCAGTACTTTCCAGTTTCTCGCCATTGAGATAATAACTTGCTCTCCGATTTTTCCTGCCAAAGTGCATAACCTCACATTTTCCAACATTGTATTGCATCTGCCAAATCTCCGCCCACTCACCCAGCCTGTCTATATCCCCTTGTAGGTTTTTTATGTCCTCCTCACTCTCTACTTTCCCTCCCATCTATGTATCATCTGCAAACTTTGATATATTACACTTGGTCCCCTCCTCCAAATCGTTAATATAGATTGTAAAGAGTTGGGGACCCAGCACCGACCCCTGCGGAACACCACTGGCTACTGGTTGCCAGTCCGAGAATGAACCATTTATCCCAACTCTCTGCTTCCTGTTAGATAACCAATCCTCCACCCATGCCAGAATATTACCCCCAATCCAGTGATTCTTTATCTTGAGCAATAATCTTTTATGTGGCACCTTGTCGAATGCCTTCTGGAAGTCTAAATACACTACATCCACTGGTTCCCCTTTATCCACTCTGTACGTTATATCCTCAAAGAACTCAAGCAAATTTGTCAGACATGACTTCCCCTTCATAAAGCCATGCTGACTTTGTCCTATTAAGGTAGTCAATTTGCCCTAGAGGCAACAAGGGGGCAAGCCATACTAGATTTAGTAATGAGTAATGAACCAGATTTAGTTAATGGCTTAACTGTGCGTGAACATCTATCCAATAGTGATCATAACATGATCGAGTTCAATGTAGTGTTTGAAAGGGAAAAAAGTGAATCAGCTGCTAAGATTCTAGACTTGGGCAAGGCCGACTTCAATGGGATGAGACAGAGACTGTCCACAGTAAACTGGGCAAATCTGTTAATAGGTAAAACGACTGATGATCAGTGGGAAATGTTTAAAGAAGCATTTAACGTGATACAGAATCGGTTTATACCCCTGAGGGGCAAGAACTCTACTTGCCAAAAAAAACAGCCATAGACAACTAAAGAGGTAAGGGACAATATAAGATATAAGGAAAGGGCATACAAAAAGGCAAAAAATGGCACAGATCCTGGCGAATGGGAAAGATACAAAGAACAACAAAGGGTCACAAAACAGATAGTAAGAACTTTTATGGTTATATTAGGAAAAAGAGGGTGGTCAGGAGCAGTGTTGGCCCCTTAAAAACTGAAAGTGGGGATATTGTCATTGACAATGGAGAAATGGCGGACATGTTGAACGATTACTTTGCGTCAGTATTTACAGTAGAAAAAGAGGATAGCATGCCGGAAATCCCAAGAAAACTAATATTGAATCGGGGACAGGGACTTGATAAAATTAACATAAGTAAAGCAACAGTAATGAAGAAAATAATAGCACTAAAGAGTGACAAATCCCCAGGACCAGATGGTTTCCATCCCAGGGTTTTAAAGGAAGTAGGTGAGCACATTGCAGATGCCTGAACTATAATCTTTCAAAGTTCTCTGGATTCAGGAACTGTCCCTCTAGATTGGAAAATTGCACATGTCACTCTGCTTTTTAAGAAAGGAGAGAGAGGGAAACCGGGGAATTATAGACCAGTTAGCCTAACAGCTGTTGTGGGGAAAATGCTGGAGTCTATAATTAAAGATAGGGTGACTGAACACCGAGAATTTTCAGTTAATCAGAGAGCCAGCATGGATTTGTGAAAGGTAGGTCGTGCCTGACAAATCTGATTGAATTTTTTGAAAAGGTGACTAAAGTAGTGGACAGCAGAATGTCAATGGATGTTATTTATATGGACTTCCAGAAGGCATTTGATAAGGTCCCACATAAGAGACTGTTAGCTAAGATAGAAACCCATGGAATCGAGGGAAAAGTACGGACTTGGTTAGGAAGTTGGCTGAGCGAAAGGCGACAGAGAGTAGGGATAATGGGTAAGTACTCACATTGGCAGGATGTGACTAGTGGAGTCCCGCAGGGATCTGTCTTGGGGCCTCAATTATTGACAATATTTATTAACGACTTAGATGAAGGCATAGAAAGTCACATATCTAAGTTTGCTGATGACACAAAGATTGGTGGCATTGTAAGCAGTGTAGATGAAAACATAAAATTACAAAGCGACATTGATAGATTAGGTGAATGGGCAAAACTGTGGCAAATGGAATTCAATGTAGACAAATGTGAGGTCATCCACTTTGGATCAAAAAAGGATAGAACAGGGTACTTTCTAAATGGTAAAAAGTTGAAAACAGTGGACGTCCAAAGGGACTTAGGGGTTCAGGTACATAGATCATTGAAGTGTCATGAACAGGTGCAGAAAATAATCAATAAGGCGAATGGAATGCTGGCCTTTATATCTAGAGGACTAGAGTACAAGGGGGCAGAAGTTATGCTGCAGCTATACAAAACCCTGGTTAGACCGCACCTGGAGTACTGTGAGCAGTTCTGGGCACCGCACCTTCGGAAGGACATATTGGCCTTGGAGGGTGTGCAGCGTAGGTTTACTGGAATGATACCCGGACTTCAAGGGTTAAGTTACGAGGAGAGATTACACAAATTGGGGTTGTATTCTCTCGAGTTTCGAAGGTTAAGGGGTGATCTGATCGAAGTTTATAAGATATTAAGGGGAACAGATAGGGTGGATAGAGAGAAACTATTTCTGCTGGTTGGGGATTCTAGGAGTAGGGGGCACAGTCTAAAAATTAGAGCCAGGCCTTTCAGGAGTGAGATTAGAAAACATTTCTACACACAAAGGGTGGTAGAAGTTTGGAACTCTCTTCCGCAAATGGCAATTGATACTAGCTCAATTGCTAAATTTAAATGTGAGATAGATAGCTTTTTGGCAACCAAAGGTATTAAGGGATATGGGTCAAAGGCAGGTATATGGAGTTAGATCACAGATCAGCCATGATCTTATCAAATGGTGGAGCAGGCACGAGGGGCTGAATGGCCTACTCCTGTTCCTATGTTCCTAGCTCCCCCTGTTTCTATTATAGAGAATAGCAGCCCTTGCGTCTATTGTGGAGAACTGCTCCCCCTATGTCTCATAGCTGCAGCAGAAGAGGAGGTAATTGTGCCTGTGCTGGCTCTTTGAAAGAGCTATCCAATTAGTTCCACTCCTCTTCTCTTTCCCATTTGCAATCCTCCAGTCCTCTGGTACTGTCCCCATATCTAAGGAGGATTGGAAGATTGTGGCCAGAGCCTCTGCAATTTCCACCCTTACTTCCCTCAGTAACCTAGGATGTATCCCATCTGGACTGGGTGACTTTTCTACTTTGAGTACTGCCAATCTTTTAACTATTTCTTCTTTATTTTTATCCTCTCCAATATCACTACTACCTCCTCCTTTACTGCTACAATGGCAGCATCCTCTTCTCTAGTGAAGACCAATGTGAAGTACTCATTTCGTGCCTCAGCCACACCCTCTGCCTCCACAAGGAGATCTCCTTTTGTCCCCAATCCGCCCCACCCTTCCTTTGACTGCCCTTTTACTATTTATCTGTTTATAAAAGCCTTTTGGGTTCCCTTTTATGTTTGCTGCTAATCTATTCTCATACTCTCTCTGTGCCTCTCTTATTTCCATTTTTAAATCTCCTCTGTACTTTCTCTATTCAGCCTGGTTCTCAAATGTATTATTTGTCATAAGCCTCCCTTTTTCTGTTTCATTTTAATCTCTATATCTTTAGTCACCCAGGAAGCTCTAACCTTGGATGCCCTTCCTTTCTCCCTGGTTGGAATGAGTCCACTCTGCACCCGGACCATCTCCTCCTTGAAGGTCTCCAATTGTTCAATTTCTGTTTTGCTTACCAAGTTGTGATTCCAATCCACCTGGGCAAGATCCCTTTTTAACTCACTGAAATTAGCCCTCCTCCAGTTAAGTATTTTCACATTTGGTTGTTCCTTGTCCTTTTCCATAACTGTGGCCCAATTGCACCGCTGTTACTATCCCAGTTTATATTGGGTCTATCCCAGTCTTCTCTGCTCTAGAATCATAGAATGGTTACTGCACAGAAGGAGGCCATTCGGTCCATTGAGCCCATGCCGGCTCTTTGAAAGAGCAATCCAGTTGGTCCCACTCCCCTGCTCTTTCCCCTAAGCCCTGCAAATTTGTTCCCTTCAAGTATTTATCCAATTCCTTTTTGAAAGCTACGACTAAATCTGCTTCCACCACCCTTTCAGGCAGCGCATTCCAGATCATAACTACTCGCTGCATAAAAAAGCTTTTCCTCATGTTGCCTTTGGTTCTTTTGCCAATCACCTTAAATCCATGTCCCCTGGTTCTCAACCCTTCCGCCAATGGGAACAGTTTCTCCTTATTTACTTTATCTAAACCCTTCATGATTTTCAACACTTCTATCAAATCTCCTCTTAAACTTCTCTGCTCTAAGAAGAACAACCCCAGCTTCTCCAGTCTATCCACGTAACTGAATTCCCTTACCTTGGAACCATTCTAGTAAATCTTTTCTGCACCCTCTCTAAGGCCTTCACATCCTTCCTAAAGTGCGGTGCCCAGAATTGGACACAATACTCCAGCTGTGGTCGAACCAGTGTTTTATAAAGGTTCAACATAACTGCCTTGCTTTTGTACCCTATGCCTCTATTAATAAAGCCGAGGATCCCGTAAGCTTCATTAACCGCTTTCTCAACCTGTCCTGCCACCGTCAAAGATTTTTGCACATATACCCTTGGGCCTCTCTGTTCCTGCAGCCCCTTTAGAATTGTACCATTTAGTTTATATTGCCTCTCCTCACTCTTCCTGACAAAATGTATCACTTAGCACTTCTCTGCATTAAATTTCATCTGCCGCTTGTCTGCCCATTCCACCAGCCTGTCTATGTCCTCTTGAAGTCTATCACTATCCTCCTCACTGTTTACTACATTTCCAAGTTTTGTATCATCAGCAAATTTTGAAATTGTGCCCTGTTCACCCACGTTCAAGTCATTAATATATATATGAAAAAAAGCAGTGGTCCTAGTACCGACCCCTGGGGGACACCACTGTACACCTCCCTCCAGTCCGAAAATCAACCGTTCACCACTACTCTCTGTTTCCTGTCACTTAGCCAATTTTGTATCCATGCTGCCACTGCCCCTTTTATTCCCATGGGCTTCAATTTTGCTGACACGACAAGCCTATTATGTGGCATTTTATCAAACACCTTGTGAAAGTCCATATACACCACATCAACCACAATGCTGTCATCAACCCTCTCTGTTACCTCATCAAAAAACTCAATCAAGTCAGTTAAACACGATTGTCCTTTACAAGTCTCTCTAAGGAGAACAACTCAAGCTTCCCCATTCTCTTCACATAACTGAAGTCCCTCATCCCTGGAACCATTCGAGTAAATCTCTTCTGCACCCTCTCTAAGGCCTTGACATCCTTCCTAAAGTGCGGTGCCCAGAATTGAACACAATACTCCAGCTGAGGCCTAACCAGTATTTTATAAAGGTTTAGTATAACTTCCTTGCTTTTGTACTCTATGCCTCTATTAATAAAGCCCAGGATCCCATATGTTTTTTTAACTGCGTTCTCAACTTATCGTGAAACCCCTTTAAAATTGTACCAGTTAGTTTATATTGCCTCTCCTCATTCTTCCTACCAAAATATATCACTTCACACTTCTCAGTGTTATATTTTATCTGTCTGCCCATTTCACCAGTGTGGCCATATCCTCCTGAAGTCTGTTACTATACTCTGCATTGTTTACCACATTGCCGAGTTTCGTGTCATCTGCAAACTTTGAAATTATAGCCAAGTCCAGGTCATTAATATATATCAAAAAGAGCAGTGGTCCCAAAACCGACCCCTGGAGGGCACCATTGCACACCTCTCTCCAGTCTGAAAAACAACCGTTCACCGCAACTCTCTGCTTGCTGCCCTTGAGCCAAGTTTGTACCCACACTACCACTGCCCTTTAATCCCATGAGCTTTAATTTTGTTTACAAGTCTATTATGTGGTTCTATATCAAATGCCTTTTGAAAGTCCATATACACATCAATCGCGCTACCCTCACCAACACTCTCCGTTACTTCATCAAAGAACTCAATCAAGTATATTATGCAGAACACCTCCCCTGGTGTCTGTTATAGAGAACAGCTCCCCGTGTCTGTTATAGAGAACAGCTCCCCGTGTCTGTTATAGAGAACACCTCCCCGTGTCCGTTATAGAGAACACCTCCCCGTGTCTGTTATAGAGAACAGCTCCCCGTGTCTGTTATAGAGAACAGCTCCCCGTGTCTGTTATAGAGAACAGCTCCCCGTGTCTGTTATAGAGAACAGCTCCCCGTGTCTGTTATAGAGAACAGCTCCCCGTGTCTGTTATAGAGAACAGCTCCCCGTGTCCGTTATAGAGAACACCTCCCCGTGTCTGTTATAGAGAACAGCTCCCCGTGTCTGTTATAGAGAACAGCTCCCCGTGTCTGTTACAGAGAACAGCTCCCCGTGTCCGTTATAGAGAACACCTCCCCGTGTCTGTTATAGAGAACAGCTCCCCGTGTCTGTTATAGAGAACAGCTCCCCGTGTCTGTGACAGAGAACACCTCCCCTGGTGTCTGTTATAGAGAACAGCTCCCCGTGTCTGTTATAGAGAACAGCTCCCCGTGTCTGTTATAGAGAACACCTCCCCTGGTGTCTGTTATAGAGAACAGCTCCCCGTGTCTGTTATAGAGAACAGCTCCCCGTGTCTGTTATAGAGAACAGCTCCCCGTGTCCGTTATAGAGAACACCTCCCCGTGTCTGTTATAGAGAACACCTCCCCGTGTCTGTTATAGAGAACACCTCCCCTGGTGTCTGTTATAGAGAACAGCTCCCCGTGTCTGTTATAGAGAACACCTCCCCTGGTGTCTGTTATAGAGAACAGCTCCCCGTGTCTGTTATAGAGAACACCTCCCCGTGTCTGTTATAGAGAACAGCTCCCCGTGTCTGTTATAGAGAACACCTCCCCTGGTGTCTGTTATAGAGAACACCTCCCCTGGTGTCTGTTATAGAGAACACCTCCCCGTGTCTGTTATAGAGAACACCTCCCCGTGTCTGTTATAGAGAACACCTCCCCTGGTGTCTGTTATAGAGAACAGCTCCCCGTGTCTGTGATAGAGAACAGCTCCCCGTGTCTGTTATAGAGAACAGCTCCCCGTGTCTGTTATAGAGAACACCTCCCCTGGTGTCTGTTATAGAGAACACCTCCCCGTGTCTGTTATAGAGAACACCTCCCCGTGTCTGTTATAGAGAACACCTCCCCTGGTGTCTGTTATAGAGAACAGCTCCCCGTGTCTGTGATAGAGAACAGCTCCCCGTGTCTGTTATAGAGAACAGCTCCCCGTGTCTGTTATAGAGAACAGCTCCCCGTGTCCGTTATAGAGAACAGCTCCCCGTGTCCGTTATAGAGAACAGCTCCCCGTGTCCGTTATAGAGAACAGCTCCCCGTGTCCGTTATAGAGAACAGCTCCCCGTGTCTGTTATAGAGAACAGCTCCCCGTGTCTGTTATAGAGAACAGCTCCCCGTGTCTGTTATAGAGAACAGCTCCCCGTGTCTGTTATAGAGAACAGCTCCCCGTGTCTGTTATAGAGAACAGCTCCCCGTGTCTGTTATAGAGAACAGCTCCCCGTGTCTGTTATAGAGAACAGCTCCCCGTGTCTGTTATAGAGAACAGCTCCCCGTGTCTGTTATAGAGAACACCTCCCCGTGTCCGTTATAGAGAACACCTCCCCGTGTCTGTTATAGAGAACACCTCCCCGTGTCTGTTATAGAGAACACCTCCCCGTGTCTGTTATAGAGAACACCTCCCCGTGTCTGTTATAGAGAACAGCTCCCCGTGTCTGTTATAGAGAACAGCTCCCCGTGTCTGTTATAGAGAACACCTCCCCTGGTGTCTGTTATAGAGAACAGCTCCCCGTGTCTGTTATAGAGAACAGCTCCCCGTGTCCGTTATAGAGAACACCTCCCCGTGTCTGTTATAGAGAACAGCTCCCCGTGTCTGTTATAGAGAACAGCTCCCCGTGTCTGTTATAGAGAACAGCTCCCCGTGTCTGTTATAGAGAACAGCTCCCCGTGTCTGTTATAGAGAACAGCTCCCCGTGTCTGTTATAGAGAACAGCTCCCCGTGTCTGTTATAGAGAACAGCTCCCCGTGTCTGTTATAGAGAACACCTCCCCTGGTGTCTGTTATAGAGAACAGCTCCCCGTGTCTGTTATAGAGAACAGCTCCCCGTGTCTGTTATAGAGAACAGCTCCCCGTGTCTGTTATAGAGAACAGCTCCCCGTGTCTGTTATAGAGAACAGCTCCCCGTGTCTGTTATAGAGAACAGCTCCCCGTGTCTGTTATAGAGAACAGCTCCCCGTGTCTGTTATAGAGAACAGCTCCCCGTGTCTGTTATAGAGAACAGCTCCCCGTGTCTGTTATAGAGAACAGCTCCCCGTGTCTGTTATAGAGAACACCTCCCCTGGTGTCTGTTATAGAGAACAGCTCCCCGTGTCTGTTATAGAGAACAGCTCCCCGTGTCTGTTATAGAGAACACCTCCCCGTATCTGTTATAGAGAACACCTCCCCGTGTCTGTTATAGAGAACACCTCCCCGCGTCTGTTATAGAGAACACCTCCCCGTGTCTGTTATAGAGAACAGCTCCCCGTGTCTGTTATAGAGAACACCTCCCCGTGTCTGTTATAGAGAACACCTCCCCTGGTGTCTGTTACAGAGAACAGCTCCCCGTGTCTGTTATAGAGAACAGCTCCCCGTGTCTTTTATAGAGAACAGCTCCCCGTGTCTGTTATAGAGAACACCTCCCCGTGTCTGTTATAGAGAACAGCTCCCCGTGTCTGTTATAGAGAACAGCTCCCCGTGTCTGTTATAGAGAACACCTCCCCGTGTCTGTTATAGAGAACACCTCCCCGTGTCTGTTATAGAGAACAGCTCCCCGTGTCTGTTATAGAGAACAGCTCCCCGTGTCTGTTATAGAGAACACCTCCCCGTGTCTGTTATAGAGAACACCTCCCCGTGTCTGTTATAGAGAACACCTCCCCGTGTCTGTTATAGAGAACACCTCCCCGTGTCTGTTATAGAGAACACCTCCCCGTGTCTGTTATAGAGAACACCTCCCCGTGTCTGTTATAGAGAACACCTCCCCGTGTCTGTTATAGAGAACACCTCCCCGTGTCTGTTAGAGAGAACACCTCCCCGTGTCTGTTATAGAGAACAGCTCCCCGTGTCTGTTATAGAGAACACCTCCCCGTGTCTGTTATAGAGAACACCTCCCCTGGTGTCTGTTATAGAGAACACCTCCCCTGGTGTCTGTTATAGAGAACAGCTCCCCGTGTCTGTTATAGAGAACAGCTCCCCGTGTCTGTTATAGAGAACACCTCCCCGTGTCTGTTATAGAGAACAGCTCCCCGTGTCTGTTATAGAGAACAGCTCCCCGTGTCTGTTATAGAGAACAGCTCCCCGTGTCTGTTATAGAGAACACCTCCCCGTGTCTGTTACAGAGAACAGCTCCCCGTGTCTGTTATAGAGAACAGCTCCCCGTGTCTGTTATAGAGAACAGCTCCCCGTGTCTGTTATAGAGAACAGCTCCCCGTGTCTGTTATAGAGAACAGCTCCCCGTGTCTGTTATAGAGAACAGCTCCCCGTGTCTGTTATAGAGAACACCTCCCCGTGTCTGTTATAGAGAACACCTCCCCGTGTCTGTTATAGAGAACACCTCCCCTGGTGTCTGTTATAGAGAACAGCTCCCCGTGTCTGTTATAGAGAACAGCTCCCCGTGTCTGTTATAGAGAACAGCTCCCCGTGTCTGTTATAGAGAACAGCTCCCCGTGTCTGTTATAGAGAACAGCTCCCCGTGTCTGTTATAGAGAACAGCTCCCCGTGTCTGTTATAGAGAACAGCTCCCCGTGTCTGTTATAGAGAACAGCTCCCCGTGTCTGTTATAGAGAACAGCTCCCCGTGTCTGTTATAGAGAACAGCTCCCCGTGTCTGTTATAGAGAACAGCTCCCCGTGTCTGTTATAGAGAACAGCTCCCCGTGTCTGTTATAGAGAACAGCTCCCCGTGTCTGTTATAGAGAACAGCTCCCCGTGTCTGTTATAGAGAACAGCTCCCCGTGTCTGTTATAGAGAACAGCTCCCCGTGTCTGTTATAGAGAACACCTCCCCGTGTCTGTTATAGAGAACACCTCCCCGTGTCTGTTATAGAGAACAGCTCCCCGTGTCTGTTATAGAGAACAGCTCCCCGTGTCTGTTATAGAGAACAGCTCCCCGTGTCTGTTATAGAGAACAGCTCCCCGTGTCTGTTATAGAGAACAGCTCCCCGTGTCTGTTATAGAGAACAGCTCCCCGTGTCTGTTATAGAGAACACCTCCCCGTGTCTGTTATAGAGAACACCTCCCCGTGTCCGTTATAGAGAACAGCTCCCCGTGTCTGTTATAGAGAACACCTCCCCGTGTCTGTTATAGAGAACACCTCCCCGTGTCTGTTATAGAGAACACCTCCCCGTGTCCGTTATAGAGAACACCTCCCCGTGTCCGTTATAGAGAACACCTCCCCGTGTCTGTTATAGAGAACACCTCCCCGTGTCCGTTATAGAGAACAGCTCCCCGTGTCTGTTAGAGAGAACACCTCCCCGTGTCTGTTATAGAGAACACCTCCCCGTGTCTGTTATAGAGAACACCTCCCCGTGTCTGTTATGGAGAACACCTCCCCGTGTCTGTTATAGAGAACACCTCCCCTGGTGTCTGTTATAGAGAACAGCTCCCCGTGTCTGTTATAGAGAACAGCTCCCCGTGTCTGTTATAGAGAACAGCTCCCCGTGTCTGTTATAGAGAACACCTCCCCTGGTGTCTGTTATAGAGAACAGCTCCCCGTGTCTGTTATAGAGAACACCTCCCCGTGTCTGTTATAGAGAACAGCTCCCCGTGTCGGTTATAGAGAACAGCTCCCCGTGTCCGTTATAGAGAACAGCTCCCCGTGTCCGTTATAGAGAACAGCTCCCCGTGTCCGTTATAGAGAACACCTCCCCGTGTCCGTTATAGAGAACAGCTCCCCGTGTCTGTTATAGAGAACAGCTCCCCGTGTCTGTTATAGAGAACAGCTCCCCGTGTCCGTTATGGAGAACACCTCCCCGTGTCCGTTATAGAGAACAGCTCCCCGTGTCTGTTATAGAGAACACCTCCCCTGGTGTCCGTTATAGAGAACAGCTCCCCGTGTCTGTTATAGAGAACACCTCCCCGTGTCTGTTATAGAGAACACCTCCCCGTGTCTGTTATAGAGAACACCTCCCCGTGTCTGTTATAGAGAACACCTCCCCGTGTCTGTTATAGAGAACACCTCCCCGTGTCTGTTATAGAGAACAGCTCCCCGTGTCTGTTACAGAGAACACCTCCCCGTGTCTGTTATAGAGAACAGCTCCCCGTGTCTGTTATAGAGAACACCTCCCCGTGTCTGTTATAGAGAACAGCTCCCCGTGTCTGTTATAGAGAACAGCTCCCCGTGTCTGTTATAGAGAACAGCTCCCCGTGTCTGTTATAGAGAACACCTCCCCGTGTCTGTTATAGAGAACAGCTCCCCGTGTCTGTTATAGAGAACAGCTCCCCGTGTCTGTTATAGAGAACAGCTCCCCGTGTCTGTTATAGAGAACAGCTCCCCGTGTCTGTTATAGAGAACAGCTCCCCGTGTCTGTTATAGAGAACAGCTCCCCGTGTCTGTTATAGAGAACAGCTCCCCGTGTCTGTTATAGAGAACAGCTCCCCGTGTCTGTTATAGAGAACAGCTCCCCGTGTCTGTTATAGAGAACAGCTCCCCGTGTCTGTTATAGAGAACACCTCCCCTGGTGTCTGTTATAGAGAACACCTCCCCGTGTCTGTTATAGAGAACACCTCCCCGTGTCTGTTATAGAGAACAGCTCCCCGTGTCTGTTATAGAGAACAGCTCCCCGTGTCTGTTATAGAGAACAGCTCCCCGTGTCTGTTATAGAGAACAGCTCCCCGTGTCTGTTATAGAGAACACCTCCCCGTGTCTGTTATAGAGAACAGCTCCCCGTGTCTGTTATAGAGAACAGCTCCCCGTGTCTGTTATAGAGAACAGCTCCCCGTGTCTGTTATAGAGAACACCTCCCCGTGTCTGTTATAGAGAACACCTCCCCGTGTCTGTTATAGAGAACAGCTCCCCGTGTCTGTTATAGAGAACAGCTCCCCGTGTCTGTTATAGAGAACAGCTCCCCGTGTCTGTTATAGAGAACAGCTCCCCGTGTCTGTTATAGAGAACAGCTCCCCGTGTCCGTTATAGAGAACAGCTCCCCGTGTCCGTTATAGAGAACAGCTCCCCGTGTCCGTTATAGAGAACACCTCCCCGTGTCCGTTATAGAGAACACCTCCCCGTGTCCGTTATAGAGAACAGCTCCCCGTGTCCGTTATAGAGAACAGCTCCCCGTGTCCGTTATAGAGAACAGCTCCCCGTGTCCGTTATAGAGAACAGCTCCCCGTGTCCGTTATAGAGAACAGCTCCCCGTGTCCGTTATAGAGAACAGCTCCCCGTGTCCGTTATAGAGAACAGCTCCCCGTGTCCGTTATAGAGAACAGCTCCCCGTGTCCGTTATAGAGAACAGCTCCCCGTGTCCGTTATAGAGAACAGCTCCCCGTGTCCGTTATAGAGAACAGCTCCCCGTGTCCGTTATAGAGAACAGCTCCCCGTGTCTGTTATAGAGAACAGCTCCCCGTGTCTGTTATAGAGAACACCTCCCCGTGTCTGTTATAGAGAACAGCTCCCCGTGTCTGTTATAGAGAACAGCTCCCCGTGTCTGTTATAGAGAACAGCTCCCCGTGTCTGTTATAGAGAACAGCTCCCCGTGTCCGTTATAGAGAACAGCTCCCCGTGTCTGTTATAGAGAACAGCTCCCCGTGTCTGTTATGGAGAACACCTCCCCGTGTCCGTTATGGAGAACACCTCCCCGTGTCCGTTATGGAGAACAGCTCCCCGTGTCCGTTATGGAGAACAGCTCCCCGTGTCCGTTATGGAGAACAGCTCCCCGTGTCTGTTATGGAGAACAGCTCCCCGTGTCTGTTATAGAGAACAGCTCCCCGTGTCTGTTGTAGAGAACACCTCCCCGTGTCTGTTGTAGAGAACACCTCCCCGTGTCTGTTATAGAGAACAGCTCCCCGTGTCTGTTATAGAGAACAGCTCCCCGTGTCTGTTATAGAGAACAGCTCCCCGTGTCTGTTATAGAGAACAGCTCCCCGTGTCTGTTATAGAGAACAGCTCCCCGTGTCTGTTATAGAGAACAGCTCCCCGTGTCTGTTATAGAGAACACCTCCCCGTGTCTGTTATAGAGAACACCTCCCCGTGTCCGTTATAGAGAACAGCTCCCCGTGTCTGTTATAGAGAACAGCTCCCCGTGTCTGTTATAGAGAACACCTCCCCTGGTGTCTGTTATAGAGAACAGCTCCCCTGGTGTCTGTTATAGAGAACAGCTCCCCGTGTCTGTTTTCGAGAACAGCTCCCCGTGTCTGTTATAGAGAACAGCTCCCCGTGTCTGTTATAGAGAACAGCTCCCCGTGTCTGTTATAGAGAACAGCTCCCCGTGTCTGTTATAGAGAACAGCTCCCCGTGTCTGTTATAGAGAACAGCTCCCCGTGTCTGTTATAGAGAACAGCTCCCCGTGTCTGTTATAGAGAACACCTCCCCCTGTGTATATTATAGAGAACGGTCCCTGAGTATAGGACAGCACAGGGAGACACAGTGGAGTGCAGAAAAGCAGTAGTCATAGGGGATTTGATAGTTAGAGAGGACAGACAGGCATTTCTGTGACCGTCAACGTGAGTCCCGCACAGTGCGTTGCCTCCCTGGTGCCAGTGTAAAGGACATTACGGAGAGGGTGCTGAACATTCTGCGGGGGGGACGGGGAACAGCCAGAAGTCGTGGTCCATGTGGGTACCAACGACATAGGAAAGAAAAGGGTCGAGGTCCTGCGGCTAGAATTTCAAGAGCTATGGAGGAAGTTAAAAAGCAGGACCTCAAAGATAGTAATCTCCAGATTACTCCCAGTGCCACGCGCCAGTGAGTACAGAAATAGGAAGATAAGGCAGGTTAATGCGTGGGTAGAGATATGGTGCAGGAGGGGGGGGCTTCAGATATTTGGGGCATTGAGACCAGTTCTGAGGCAGGAGGGACCTGTTCAAGATGGACGGGTCGCACCTCAATGGAGTTGGGATCAATGTCCTCGCGGGGAGGTTCACTCGTGCCGGGTGGGAGGGTTTAAACTAATTTGGCAGGGGGATGGACACCAGGATGTAGCATTAGAGAGGAGAAACAAGGTGCACAGGGATTGGGAGAGACAAATAGCACTAGAGTAAGAAGTAGTACAGTATTAGTTGGGGTCAGACTAAGAGAGATTACGAGAAGGTCGAAGATCGGTTTAGGGTGCATGTGCGTAAATGCACAAAGCGTGGTAAATAAGCTGCAGGCACAAGTAGTCACATGGGAATATGATATAGTGGCGATAACGGAGACCTGGCTCAAAAAAAAGGCAGGATTGGGTACTAAATATTCCTGGATACGAGGTGTTCAGGAAAGGTAGGGAAGGAAAGAAAGGAGGGGGGGTGACAATATTGATTAAGGAGAATATTGCAGTGCTGGAGAGAGAGAGGATGTCCTGGAGGGGTCAAGAACAGAATCTATTTGGTTAGAGTTAAGAAATAAGGAGGTGCCATTACACTACTGGGTGTACTCTATAGGCCACCGACTAGTGGGAAGGATATAGAGGAGCAAATTTGCAGAGAAATTACAGAGAGATGCAAGAACCATAGAGTAGTGATAATGGGGGACTTCAACTATCCTAATATAGACTGGGATAGCAATAGTGTAAAGGACAAAGAGGGGGAGGAATTTCTGAAGTGTGTTCAGGAGAACGTTCTTGATCGGTATATTTCCAGCCCAACGAGGAAGGAGGCATTGCTGGATCTTGTTCTGGGGAATGAGGTGGGTCAAGTTGAGCAAGTGTCAGTGGGGGAACATTTAGGGAACAATGATCATAGTATCATAAGGTTTAGACTAGTTATAGAAAAGGACAAGGAGCAATCTAGAGTAAAAATACCTAATTGGAGGAGTGCCAATTGCAGTGGGTTGAGAACGGATCTGGCCCGGGTAAACTGGAATCAAAGATCGCAGGCAAAACTGCAATCGAACAATGGGTGGCCTTTAAAAAGGAGATGGTTCGGGTACAGTCTAGGTACATTTCCACGAGGGAGAAAGGTAGGGAAATCAAAGCCAGAGCTCCCTGGATGACGAACGAGATAGAGAGTAAGATGAAGTGGAAAAAAGGGGCATTTGACAGATGCCAGTTGATAATACAAGTGAGAACCAGGCTGAACATAGAAAGTATGGAGGAGAAGTGAGAAAGGAAATAAGTGGGGCAAAGAGAGAGTAGACTGGCGGCCAACATAAAACGGAATCTAAAAGCCTTCTATTGGCATATAAATAGTAAACGGGTAGTAAGAGGAGGGGTGGGGCCGACTAGGGACCAAAAAGGAGATCTACTCATGGAGGCAGAGGGCATGGCTGAGATACTAAATGAGTATTTTGCATCTGTCTTTACCAAGGAAGAAGATGCTGCAAAGTCACAGTAAAAGGGGAGATAGTTGAGATACTGGATGGGGTGAAAATTGATAAAGAGGAGGTACTAGAAAGGCTAGCTATGTTTAAAGTAGATAAGTCACCCAGTCTGGATGAGATGCATCCTAGGTTGCTGAGGGAAGTAAGGGTGGAAATTGCAGAGGTACTGGCCGTAATCTTCCAAACATCCGTAGATACGGGGGTGGTGCCAGAGGACTAGAGAGTTGAAAATGTTACACCTCAAAAAAGGGTGAAAGGATAAACCCAGCAACTACAGGCCAGTCAGTTTAACCTCAGTGGTGGGGAAACTTTTAGAAACGATAATCCAGGACAGAATTAACTGTCACTTGGACAAATATGAATTGATAAAGGAAAGCCAGCACGGATTTGTTAAAGGCAAATTATGTTTAACTAACTTGATTGAGTTTTTTGATGAGGTAACAGAGAGGGTTGTTGAGGGTAAGGCGGTTGATGTTGTGTATATGGACTTTCAAAGGGCGTTAGATAAAATGCTACATAATAGGCTTGTCAGAAAAATTGAAGCCCATGGAATAAAAGGGACAGTGGCAGCATGGATACAAAATTGGCTAAATGACAGGAAACACAGTAATAGAGAACGGTTGTTTCTCGGACTGGAGGGAGGTATACAGTGGTGTTCCCCAGGGGTTGGTGCTGGGACCACTGCTTTTTTAAATATATATTAATGACTTGGACTTGGGTGTACAGGGCACAATTTCAAAATTTGCAGATGACACAAAACTTGGAAGTGTAGTGAACAGTGAGGAGGGTAGTGATAGACTTCAAGAGAATATAGACAGGCTGGTGGAATGGACGGACACGTGGCAGATGAAATTTAACGCAGAAAAATGTGAAGTGATACATTTTTTCAGGAAGAATGAAGAAAGGCAATTTAAACTAAATGGTACAATTCTAAAGGGGCTGCAGGAACTGAGAGATCTGGGGGTATGTGTGCAAAAATCTTTGAAGGTGGCAGGACAGGTTGATAAAGTGGTTAAAAAAGCTTACAGGATCCTGGGCTTTATAAATCCTCAGGAAACATTTGCCTGAGGAAGGAGAAAATCTCCGAAAGCTTGTGAATTTAAAATAAAATTGCTGGACTATAACTTGGTGTTGTAAAATTGTTTACAATTTATAAATAGAGGCATAGGGTACAAAAGCAAGGAAGTTATGATGAACCTTTATAAAACACTGGTTTGGCCACAGCTGGAATATTGTGTCCAATTCTGGACACTGCACTTTAGGAAGGATGTGAAGGCCTTAGAGAGGGTGCAGAAAAGATTTACTAGAATGGGTCCAGGGATTAGGGGCTTTTGTTACGTGGAGAGACTGGAGAAGCTGGGGTTGTTCTCCTTGAGAGGAGACATGATGGAAATGTTCAAAATCACAACAGGATTAGATAAAGTAAATAAAGAGAAACTGTTCCCATTGCCAAAAGGGCCAAGAACCAGAGGACACAGATTGAAGGTGATTGGCAAAAGAACCAAAGACGACGTGAGGAAAAACTTTTTTACGCAGCGATTAGTTATGATCTGGAAGGCATTGCCTGAAAGGGTGACGGATGCAGATTCAATTGTGGCATTCAAAAAGGAAATGAATAAATATTTGAAGGGAAAAAATTGGCAGAGCTTCGGGGACAGAGCAGGGGATGGAACTAACTGGATTGCTATACAAAGAGCTGGCACGGGCTTGATGGGCCGAATGGCCTCCTTCTGTGCTATAACGATTCTATAATTATATGATTCTAACAACCCCCCCTGTGTCAATTGTAGAGAACAGCCCCCCCTGTGTCTATTGTAGACAACAGCCCCCCCTGTGTCTATTGTGGAGAACAGCCCCCCCTGTGTCTATTGTGGAGAACAGCCCCCCCTGTGTCTATTGTAGAGAACAGCCCCCCCTGTGTCTATTGTAGAGAACAGCCCCCCCTGTGTCTATTGTAGAGAACAGCCCCCCTGTGTCTATTGTGGAGAACAGCCCCCCTGTGTCTATTGTGGAGAACAGCCCCCCCTGTGTCTATTGTGGAGAACAGCCCCCCCTGTGTCGATTGGAGAGAACAGCCCCCCCTGTGTCTATTGTAGAGAACAGCCCCCCCTGTGTCTATTGTGGAGAACAGCCCCCCCTGTGTCTATTGTAGAGAACAGCCCCCCCCTGTGTCTAATGTAGAGAACAGCCCCCCCTGTGTCTATTGTAGAGAACAGCCCCCCCTGTGTCTAATGTAGAGAACAGCCCGCCCTGTGTCTATTGTGGAGAACAGCCCCCCCTGTGTCTATTGTGGAGAACAGCCCCCCCTGTGTCTATTGTGGAGAACAGCCCCCCCTGTGTCTATTGTGGAGAACAGCCCCCCCTGTGTCGATTGGAGAGACCAGCCCCCCCTGTGTCTATTGTGGAGAACAGCCCCCCCTGTGTCTATAATGGAGAACAGCCCCCCCTGTGTCTATTGTGGAGAACAGCCCCCCCTGTGTCTATTGTGGAGAACAGCCCCCCCTGTGTCTATTGTGGAGAACAGCCCCCCCTGTGTCTATTGTGGAGAACAGCCCCCCCTGTGTCGATTGGAGAGAACAGCCCCCCCTGTGTCTGTTGTGGAGAACAGCCCCCCCTGTGTCTATTGTAGAGAACAGCCCCCCCTGTGTCTATTGTGGAGACCAGCCCCCCCTGTGTCTATAATAGAGAACAGCCCCCCCTGTGTCTATTGTGGAGAACAGCCCCCCCTGTGTCTATTGTGGAGAACAGCCCCCCCTGTGTCCATTGTAGAGAACAGCCCCCCCTGTGTCCATTGTGGAGAACAGCCCCCCCTGTGTCTATTGTGGAGAACAGCCCCCCCTGTGTCTATTGTGGAGAACAGCCCCCCCCCTGTGTCGATTGGAGAGAACAGCCCCCCCTGTGTCTATTGTAGAGACCAGCCCCCCCTGTGTCTATTGTAGAGAACAGCCCCCCCTGTGTCTATTGTAGAGACCAGCCCCCCCTGTGTCTATTGTGGAGAACAGCCCCCCCTGTGTCTATAATGGAGAACAGCCCCCCCTATGTCTATAATAGAGAACAGCCCCCCTGTGTCGATAATAGAGAACAGCCCCCCTGTGTCTATTGTAGAGAACAGCCCCCCCTGTGTCTATTGTGGAGAACAGCCCCCCCTGTGTCTATTGTGGAGACCAGCCCCCCCTGTGTCTATTGTGGAGAACAGCCCCCCCTGTGTCTATTGTAGAGAACAGCCCCCCCTGTGTCTATAATAGAGAACAGCCCCCCTGTGTCTATTGTAGAGAACAGCCCCCCCTGTGTCTATTGTGGAGAACAGCCCCCCCTGTGTCTATTGTGGAGAACAGCCCCCCCTGTGTCTATTGTGGAGAACAGCCCCCCCTGTGTCTATTGTAGAGACCAGCCCCCCCTGTGTCTATTGTGGAGAACAGCCCCCCCTGTGTCTATAATGGAGAACAGCCCCCCCTGTGTCTATTGTGGAGAACAGCCCCCCCTGTGTCTATTGTAGAGACCAGCCCCCCCTGTGTCTATTGTGGAGAACAGCCCCCCCTGTGTCTATTGTGGAGAACAGCCCCCCCTGTGTCTATTGGAGAGAACAGCCCCCCCTGTGTCTATTGTGGAGACCAGCCCCCCTGTGTCCATTGTGGAGACCAGCCCCCCTGTGTCTATTGTGGAGACCAGCCCCCCCTGTGTCTATAATAGAGAACAGCCCCCCCTGTGTCTATTGTGGAGAACAGCCCCCCCTGTGTCTATTGTGGAGAACAGCCCCCCCTGTGTCCATTGTAGAGAACAGCCCCCCCTGTGTCCATTGTGGAGAACAGCCCCCCCTGTGTCCATTGTGGAGAACAGCCCCCCCTGTGTCCATTGTGGAGAACAGCCCCCCCTGTGTCTATTGTGGAGAACAGCCCCCCCTGTGTCTATTGTGGAGAACAGCCCCCCCTGTGTCTATTGTGGAGAACAGCCCCCCCTGTGTCTATTGTGGAGAACAGCCCCCCCTGTGTCTATTGTGGAGAAAAGCCCCCCCTGTGTCTATTGTAGAGAACAGCCCCCCCTGTGTCTATTGTAGAGAACAGCCCCCCCATGTCTATTGTAGAGAACAGCCCCCCTGTGTCTATTGTAGAGAACAGCCCCCCCCGTGTCTATTGTAGAGAACAGCCCCCCCTGTGTCTATTGTAGAGAACAGCCCCCCCCCGTGTCTATTGTGGAGAACAGCCCCCCCTGTGTCTATTGTGGAGAACAGCCCCCCCTGTGTCTATTGTGGAGAACAGCCCCCCCTGTGTCTATTGTGGAGAACAGCCCCCCCTGTGTCCATTGTGGAGAACAGCCCCCCCTGTGTCTATTGTGGAGAACAGCCCCCCCTGTGTCTATAATAGAGAACAGCCCCCCCTGTGTCTATAATAGAGAACAGCCCCCCCTGTGTCTATTGTGGAGAACAGCCCCCCCTGTGTCTATTGTGGAGAACAGCCCCCCCTGTGTCTATTGTAGAGAACAGCCCCCCCCTGTGTCTATTGTAGAGACCAGCCCCCCCTGTGTCTATTGTGGAGACCAGCCCCCCCTGTGTCTATTGTAGAGACCAGCCCCCCCTGTGTCTATTGTAGAGACCAGCCCCCCCTGTGTCTATTGTAGAGAACAGCCCCCCCTGTGTCTATTGTAGAGAACAGCCCCCCCCGTGTCTATTGTGGAGAACAGCCCCCCCTGTGTCTATTGTGGAGAACAGCCCCCCCTGTGTCTATTGTGGAGAACAGCCCCCCCTGTGTCTATTGTGGAGAACAGCCCCCCCTGTGTCTATTGTGGAGAACAGCCCCCCCTGTGTCCATTGTGGAGAACAGCCCCCCCTGTGTCTATAATAGAGAACAGCCCCCCCTGTGTCTATAATAGAGAACAGCCCCCCCTGTGTCTATTGTGGAGAACAGCCCCCCCTGTGTCTATTGTGGAGAACAGCCCCCCCTGTGTCCATTGTAGAGAACAGCCCCCCCCTGTGTCTATTGTAGAGACCAGCCCCCCCTGTGTCTATTGTGGAGAACAGCCCCCCCTGTGTCCATTGTAGAGAACAGCCCCCCCCTGTGTCTATTGTAGAGACCAGCCCCCCCTGTGTCTATTGTAGAGAACAGCCCCCCCTGTGTCTATTGTGGAGAACAGCCCCCCCTGTGTCTATTGTGGAGAACAGCCCCCCCTGTGTCTATTGTGGAGAACAGCCCCCCCCTGTGTCGAATGTAGAGAACAGCCCCCCCTGTGTCTATTGTAGAGACCAGCCCCCCCTGTGTCTATTGTAGAGAACAGCCCCCCCTGTGTCTATTGTAGAGACCAGCCCCCCCTGTGTCTATTGTGGAGAACAGCCCCCCCTGTGTCTATAATGGAGAACAGCCCCCCTGTGTCTATAATAGAGAACAGCCCCCCTGTGTCTATAATAGAGAACAGCCCCCCTGTGTCTATTGTAGAGAACAGCCCCCCCTGTGTCTATTGTGGAGAACAGCCCCCCCTGTGTCTATAATAGAGAACAGCCCCCCCTGTGTCTATAATAGAGAACAGCCCCCCTGTGTCTATAATAGAGAACAGCCCCCCTGTGTCTATTGTAGAGAACAGCCCCCCCTGTGTCTATTGTAGAGACCAGCCCCCCCTGTGTCTATTGTGGAGAACAGCCCCCCCTGTGTCTATAATGGAGAACAGCCCCCCCTGTGTCTATAATAGAGAACAGCCCCCCCTGTGTCTATTGTAGAGAACAGCCCCCCCTGTGTCTATTGTGGAGAACAGCGCCCCTGTGTCTATAATAGAGAACAGCCCCCCTGTGTCTATTGTAGAGAACAGCCCCCCCTGTGTCTATTGTGGAGAACAGCCCCCCCTGTGTCTATTGTGGAGAACAGCCCCCCCTGTGTCTATTGTAGAGACCAGCCCCCCCTGTGTCTATTGTGGAGAACAGCCCCCCCTGTGTCTATTGTAGAGACCAGCCCCCCCCTGTGTCTATTGTGGAGAACAGCCCCCCCTGTGTCTATAATAGAGAACAGCCCCCCCTGTGTCCATTGTGGAGAACAGCCCCCCCCCCCCTGTGTCTATTGTTGAGAACAGCCCCCCTGTGTCTATTGTGGAGAACAGCCCCCCCCTGTGTCTATTGTAGAGAACAGCCCCCCCTGTGTCCATTGTGGAGAACAGCCCCCCCTGTGTCCATTGTGGAGAACAGCCCCCCCTGTGTCTATTGTAGAGAACAGCCCCCCTGTGTCTATTGTGGAGAACAGCCCCCCCTGTGTCTATTGTAGAGAACAGCCCCCCCTGTGTCTATTGTGGAGAACAGCCCCCCCTGTGTCTATTGTAGAGAACAGCCCCCCCTGTGTCTATTGTAGAGAACAGCCCCCCCTGTGTCTATTGTGGAGAACAGCCCCCCCTGTGTCTATTGTAGAGAACAGCCCCCCCTGTGTCTATTGTAGAGAACAGCCCCCCCTGTGTCTATTGTAGAGAACAGCCCCCCCTGTGTCTATTGTAGAGAACAGCCCCCCCTGTGTCTATTGTGGAGAACAGCCCCCCCTGTGTCTATTGTAGAGAACAGCCCCCCCTGTGTCTATTGTGGAGAACAGCCCCCCCTGTGTCTATTGTAGAGAACAGCCCCCCCCTGTGTCCATTGTGGAGAACAGCTCCCCCTGTGTCTATTGCAGAGAACAGCCCCCCCTGTGTCTATTGTGGAGAACAGCCCCCCTGTGTCTATTGTGGAGAACAGCCCCCCCTGTGTCTATAATAGAGAACAGCCCCCCCTGTGTCGATTATGGAGAACAGCCCCCCCTGTGTCTATTGTAGAGAACAGCCCCCCCTGTGTCTATTGTGGAGAACAGCCCCCCCTGTGTCTATAATAGAGAACAGCCCCCCCTGTGTCTATAATAGAGAACAGCCCCCCTGTGTCTATTGTAGAGAACAGCCCCCCCTGTGTCTATTGTGGAGAACAGCCCCCCCTGTGTCTATTGTGGAGAACAGCCCCCCCTGTGTCTATTGTAGAGACCAGCCCCCCCTGTGTCTATTGTGGAGAACAGCCCCCCCTGTGTCTATTGTAGAGACCAGCCCCCCCCTGTGTCTATTGTGGAGAACAGCCCCCCCTGTGTCTATAATGGAGAACAGCCCCCCCTGTGTCTATTGCAGAGACCAGCCCCCCCTGTGTCTATTGTGGAGAACAGCCCCCCCTGTGTCTATAATAGAGAACAGCCCCCCCTGTGTCCATTGTGGAGAACAGCCCCCCCCCCTGTGTCTATTGTTGAGAACAGCCCCCCCTGTGTCTATTGTGGAGAACAGCCCCCCCTGTGTCTATTGTAGAGAACAGCCCCCCCTGTGTCTATTGTGGAGAACAGCCCCCCCTGTGTCCATTGTGGAGAACAGCCCCCCCTGTGTCTATTGTAGAGAACAGCCCCCCTGTGTCTATTGTGGAGAACAGCCCCCCCTGTGTCTATTGTAGAGAACAGCCCCCCTGTGTCTATTGTGGAGAACAGCCCCCCCTGTGTCTATTGTAGAGAACAGCCCCCCCTGTGTCTATTGTAGAGAACAGCCCCCCCTGTGTCTATTGTGGAGAACAGCCCCCCCTGTGTCTATTGTAGAGAACAGCCCCCCCTGTGTCTATTGTAGAGAACAGCCCCCCCTGTGTCTATTGTAGAGACCAGCCCCCCCTGTGTCTATTGTGGAGAACAGCCCCCCCTGTGTCTATAATGGAGAACAGCCCCCCCTGTGTCTATAATAGAGAACAGCCCCCCCTGTGTCTATAATAGAGAACAGCCCCCCCTGTGTCTATAATAGAGAACAGCGCCCCTGTGTCTATAATAGAGAACAGCCCCCCTGTGTCTATTGTAGAGAACAGCCCCCCCTGTGTCTATTGTGGAGAACAGCGCCCCCTGTGTCTATAATAGAGAACAGCGCCCCTGTGTCTATAATAGAGAACAGCCCCCCCTGTGTCTATTGTAGAGAACAGCCCCCCCTGTGTCTATTGTGGAGAACAGCCCCCCCTGTGTCTATTGTGGAGAACAGCCCCCCCTGTGTCTATTGTAGAGACCAGCCCCCCCTGTGTCTATTGTGGAGAACAGCCCCCCCTGTGTCTATTGTAGAGACCAGCCCCCCCCTGTGTCTATTGTGGAGAACAGCCCCCCCTGTGTCTATAATAGAGAACAGCCCCCCCTGTGTCCATTGTGGAGAACAGCCCCCCCCCCCCTGTGTCTATTGTTGAGAACAGCCCCCCTGTGTCTATTGTGGAGAACAGCCCCCCCTGTGTCTATTGTAGAGAACAGCCCCCCCTGTGTCCATTGTGGAGAACAGCCCCCCCTGTGTCCATTGTGGAGAACAGCCCCCCCTGTGTCTATTGTAGAGAACAGCCCCCCCTGTGTCTATTGTAGAGAACAGCCCCCCCTGTGTCTATTGTAGAGAACAGCCCCCCCTGTGTCTATTGTAGAGAACAGCCCCCCCTGTGTCTATTGTGGAGAACAGCCCCACCTGTGTCCATTGTGGAGAACAGCCCCCCCTGTGTCTATTGTAGAGAACAGCCCCCCCCTGTGTCCATTGTGGAGAACAGCTCCCCCTGTGTCTATTGCAGAGAACAGCCCCCCCTGTGTCTATTGTGGAGAACAGCCCCCCTGTGTCTATTGTGGAGAACAGCCCCCCCTGTGTCTATAATAGAGAACAGCCCCCCCTGTGTCTATAATAGAGAACAGCCCCCCCCGTGTCTATTGTAGAGAACAGCCCCCCCTGTGTCTACAATAGAGAACAGCCCCCCCTGTGTCTATTGTGGAGAACAGCCCCCCCTGTGTCTATTGTGGAGAACAGCCCCCCCTGTGTCTATTGTAGAGACCAGCCCCCCCTGTGTCTATTGTGGAGAACAGCCCCCCCTGTGTCTATAATGGAAAACAGCCCCCCCTGTGTCTATAATAGAGAACAGCCCCCCCTGTGTCTATTGTGGAGAACAGCCCCCCCTGTGTCTATTGTAGAGAACAGCCCCCCCTGTGTCTATTGTGGAGAACAGCCCCCCCTGTGTCTATTGTGGAGAACAGCCCCCCCTGTGTCTATTGTAGAGACCAGCCCCCCCTGTGTCTATTGTGGAGAACAGCCCCCCCTGTGTCTATAATGGAGAACAGCCCCCCCTGTGTCTATAATAGAGAACAGCCCCCCCTGTGTCTATTGTGGAGAACAGCCCCCCCTGTGTCTATTGTAGAGAACAGCCCCCCCTGTGACTATTGTAGAGAACAGTCCCCCCTGTGTCTATTGTGGAGAACAGCCCCCCCTGTGTCTATTGTGGAGAACAGCCCCCCCTGTGTCTATTGTGGAGAACAGCCCCCCCTGTGTCTATTGTGGAGAACAGCCCCCCCTGTGTCTATTGTGGAGAACAGCCCCCCCTGTGTCTATAATAGAGAACAGCCCCCCCCTGTGTCTATTGTAGAGAACAGCCCCCCCTGTGTCTATTGTGGAGAACAGCCCCCCCTGTGTCTATTGTAGAGAACAGCCCCCCCCTGTGTCTATTGTGGAGAACAGCCCCCCCTGTGTCTATTGTAGAGAACAGCCCCCCCTGTGTCTATTGTAGAGAACAGCCCCCCCTGTGTCTATTGTGGAGAACAGCCCCCCCTGTGTCTATTGTGGAGAACAGCCCCCCCTGTGTCTATTGTAGAGAACAGCCCCCCCTGTGTCTATTGTAGAGAACAGCCCCCCCTGTGTCTATTGTAGAGAACAGCCCCCCCTGTGTCTATTGTGGAGAACAGCCCCCCCTGTGTCTATAATAGAGAACAGCCCCCCCCTGTGTCTATTGTAGAGAACAGCCCCCCCTGTGTCGATTGTGGAGAACAGCCCCCCCTGTGTCTATTGTAGAGAACAGCCCCCCGCTGTGTCTATTGTGGAGAACTGCCCCCCCTGTGTCTATTGTAGAGAACAGCCCCCCCCCCGTGTCTATTGTGGAGAACAGCCCCCCCTGTGTCTATTGTAGAGAACAGCCCCCCCTGTGTCTATTGTGGAGAACAGCCCCCCCTGTGTCTATAATAGAGAACAGCCCCCCCTGTGTCTATAATAGAGAACAGCCCCCCCCTGTGTCTATTGTAGAGAACAGCCCCCCCTGTGTCTATTGTAGAGAACAGCCCCCCCTGTGTCTATTGTGGAGAACAGCCCCCCCTGTGTCTATTGTGGAGAACAGCCCCCCCTGTGTCTATTGTAGAGAACAGCCCCCCCTGTGTCTATTGTGGAGAACAGCCCCCCCTGTGTCTATTGTAGAGAACAGCCCCCCCCTGTGTCTATTGTGGAGAACAGCCCCCCCTGTGTCTATTGTAGAGAACAGCCCCCCCTGTGTCTATTGTAGAGAACAGCCCCCCTGTGTCTATTGTAGAGAACAGCCCCCCCTGTGTCTATTGTAGAGAACAGCCCCCCCTGTGTCTATTGTGGAGAACAGCCCCCCCTGTGTCTATTGTAGAGAACAGCCCCCCCTGTGTCTATTGTAGAGAACAGCCCCCCTGTGTCTATTGTAGAGAACAGCCCCCCCTGTGTCTATTGTAGAGAACAGCCCCCCTGTGTCTAATGTAGAGAACAGCCCCCCCCTGTGTCTATTGTGGAGAACAGCCCCCCCTGTGTCTATTGTGGAGAACAGCCCCCCCTGTGTCTATTGTGGAGAACAGCCCCCCCTGTGTCTATTGTAGAGAACAGCCCCCCCCCTGTGTCTATTGTGGAGAACAGCCCCCCCTGTGTCTATTGTAGAGAACAGCCCCCCCCCTGTGTCTATTGTGGAGAACAGCCCCCCTGTGTCTATTGTAGAGAACAGCCCCCCCTGTGTCTATTGTGGAGAACAGCCCCCCCTGTGTCTATTGTGGAGAACAGCCCCCCCTGTGTCTATTGTGGAGAACAGCCCCCCCTGTGTCTATTGTAGAGAACAGCCCCCCCCTGTGTCTATTGTGGAGAACGGCCCCCCCTGTGTCTATTGTAGAGAACAGCCCCCCCTGTGTCTATTGTGGAGAACAGCCCCCCCCCTGTGTCTATTGTGGAGAACAGCCCCCCCTGTGTCTATTGTGGAGAACAGCCCCCCCTGTGTCTATTGTAGAGAACAGCCCCCCCTGTGTCTATTGTAGAGAACGTCCCCCCCTGTGTCTATTGTAGAGAACAGCCCCCCCTGTGTCTATTGTGGAGAACAGCCCCCCCCTGTGTCCATTGTAGAGAACGTCCCCCCCTGTGTCTATTGTAGAGAACAGCCCCCCCTGTGTCTATTGTAGAGAACAGCCCCCCCTGTGTCTATTGTGGAGAACAGCCCCCCCCTGTGTCTATTGTGGAGAACAGCCCCCCCTGTGTCTATTGTGGAGAACAGCCCCCCTGTGTCTATTGTGGAGAACAGCCCCCCCTGTGTCTATTGTGGAGAACAGCCCCCCCCTGTGTCTATTGTGGAGAACAGCCCCCCCTGTGTCTATTGTAGAGAACAGCCCCCCCTGTGTCTATTGTGGAGAACAGCCCCCCCTGTGTCTATTGTGGAGAACAGCCCCCCCTGTGTCTATTGTGGAGAACAGCCCCCCCTGTGTCTATTGTAGAGAACAGCCCCCCCTGTGTCTATTGTAGAGAACAGCCCCCCCTGTGTCGATTGTAGAGAACAGCCCCCCCTGTGTCGATTGTAGAGAACAGCCCCCCCCTGTGTCTATTGTAGAGAACAGCCCCCCCTGTGTCTATTGTGGAGAACAGCCCCCCCTGTGTCTATTGTGGAGAACAGCCCCCCCTGTGTCTATTGTGGAGAACAGCCCCCCCTGTGTCTATTGTAGAGAACAGCCCCCCCCTGTGTCTATTGTGGAGAACAGCCCCCCCTGTGTCTATTGTGGAGAACAGCCCCCCCTGTGTCTATTGTAGAGAACAGCCCCCCCTGTGTCTATTGTGGAGAACAGCCCCCCCTGTGTCTATTGTAGAGAACAGCCCCCCCTGTGTCTATTGTGGAGAACAGCCCCCCCTGTGTCTATTGTGGAGAACAGCCCCCCCTGTGTCTATTGTGGAGAACAGCCCCCCCTGTGTCTATTGTAGAGAACAGCCCCCCCTGTGTCTATTGTGGAGAACAGCCCCCCCCTGTGTCTATTGTAGAGAACAGCCCCCCCTGTGTCTATTGATGATGTGGAGATGCCGGTGATGGACTGGGGTTGACAATTGTAAACAATTTTACAACACCAAGTTATAGTCCAGCAATTTTATTTTAAATTCACAAGCTTTCGGAGGCTTCCTCCTTCGTCAGGTGAACGATGTGAAAATGAAATCCTCGAAATGAAATCGCATTTATAATTCACAGAACAATGCTTGGTGATTACAGACAGTTTTTTCAACTGCCCGTTGCCAAGGCAATCAGTGTGCAGACAGACAGGTGTTACCTGCCAGGTCTCAGAATATACAAATCACCAAAAAAAAACAACAAACAAAAAAAAAACAGTGATAGAGAGGTAGAAACATAGAAAAGACAGCAACTGACCCGTTATATTAAAAACAGATAACATTTGTTCGCTGGTGGGGTTACGTGTAGCGTGACATGAACCCAAGATCCCGGTTGAGGCCGTCCTCATGGGTGCGGAACTTGGCTATCAATTTCTGCTCGACGATTTTGCGTTGTCGTGTGTCTCGAAGGCCGCCTTGGAGTACGCTTACCCGAAGGTCGGTGGATGAATGTCCATGACTGCTGAAGTGTTCCCCGACTGGGAGGGAACCCTCCTGTTTGGCGATTGTTGCGCGGTGTCCGTTCATCTGTTGTCGCAGCGTCTGCATGGTCTCGCCAATGTACCATGCTCTGGGGCATCCTTTCCTGCAACGTATGAGGTAGACAACGTTGGCCGAGTCACAGGAGTATGAACCATGTACCTGGTGGGTGGTGTCCTCTCGTGTGATGGTGGTATCTGTGTCGATGATCTGGCATGTCTTGCAGAGGTTACCGCGGCAGGGTTGTGTGGTGTCGTGGACGCTGTTCTCTTGAAAGCTGAGTAATTTGCTGCGAACGATGGTCTGTTTGAGGTTGGGTGGCTGTTTAAAGGCGAGTAGTGGAGGTGTGGGGATGGCCATAGCGAGGTGTTTGTCCTCATTGATGACATGTTGAAGGCTGCGGAGAACATGGCGTAGTTTCTCCGCTCCGGGGAAGTACTGGACGACAAAGGGTACTCTGTTGGTTGCGTCCCGTGTTAGTCTCCTGAGGAGGTCTATGCGATTTTTTGCTGTGGCCCGTCGGAACTGTCGATCGATGAGTCGAGCGTCATATCCCGTTCTTACTAGGGCGTCTTTCAGCGTCTGTAGGTGTCCATCGCGTTCCTCCTCGTCTGAGCAGACCCTGTGTATTCGCAGGGCCTGTCCATAGGGGATGGCCTCTTTGACGTGGTTAGGGTGGAAGCTGGAAAAGTGGAGCATCGTGAGGTTGTCCGTGGGCTTGCGGTGGAGTGAGGTGCTGAGGTGCTGTCTTTTCTATGTTTCTACCTCTCTATCTCTGTTTTTTTTGTTTGTTGTTTTTTTTTGGTGATTTGTATATTCTGTGAGACCTGGCAGGTAACACCTGTCTGTCTGCACACTGATTGCCTTGGCAACGGGCAGTTGAAAAAACTGTCTGCACTCACCAAGCATTGTTCTGTGAATTATAAATGCGATTTCATTTCGAGGATTTCATTTCCACATCGTTCACCTGAGGAAGGAGGAAGCCTCCGAAAGCTTGTGAATTTAAAATAAAATTGCTGGACTATAACTTAATGTGTCTATTGTGGAGAACAGCCCCCCCCTGTGTCTATTGTGGAGAACAGCCCCCCCTGTGTCTATTGTGGAGAACAGCCCCCCCTGTGTCTATTGTGGAGAACAGCCCCCCCTGTGTCTATTGTAGAGAACAGCCCCCCCCTGTGTCTATTGTAGAGAACAGCCCCCCCTGTGTCTATTGTAGAGAACAGCCCCCCCTGTGTCTATTGTAGAGAACAGCCCCCCCTGTGTCTATTGTGGAGAACAGCCCCCCCTGTGTCTATTGTAGAGAACAGCCCCACCTGTGTCTATTGTAGAGAACAGCCCCCCTGTGTCTATTGTGGAGAACAGCCCCCCCTGTGTCTATTGTAGAGAACAGCCCCCCCTGTGTCTATTGTAGAGAACAGCCCCACCTGTGTCTATTGCAGAGAACAGCCCCCCCTGTGTCTATTGTGGAGACCAGCCCCCCCTGTGTCTATTGTGGAGACCAGCCCCCCCTGTGTCTATTGTGGAGACCAGCCCCCCTGTGTCTATTG
The DNA here is from genome assembly GCF_035084215.1 of Heptranchias perlo. Lineage (NCBI taxonomy): Eukaryota > Metazoa > Chordata > Chondrichthyes > Hexanchiformes > Hexanchidae > Heptranchias > Heptranchias perlo. The sequence goes on from NC_090328.1 coordinate 3,479,637, forward strand.
TAGAGAACAGCCCCCCCTGTGTCTATTGTGGAGACCAGCCCCCCTGTGTCTATTGTAGAGAACAGCCCCCCCTGTGTCTATTGTAGAGAACAGCCCCCCCTGTGTCTATTGTAGAGAACAGCCCCCCCTGTGTCTATTGTGGAGAACAGCCCCCCCCGTGTCTATTGTAGAGAACAGCCCCCCCCGTGTCTATTGTGGAGAACAGCCCCCCCCGTGTCTATTGTGGAGAACAGCCCCCCCCGTGTCTATTGTGGAGAACAGCCCCCCCCGTGTCTATTGTGGAGAACAGCCCCCCCTGTGTCTATTGTGGAGAACAGCCCCCCCTGTGTCTATTGTGGAGAACAGCCCCCCCTGTGTCTATTGCGGAGAACAGCCCCCCTGTGTCTATTGTAGAGAACAGCCCCCCCTGTGTCTATTGTAGAGAACAGCCCCCCCTGTGTCTATTGTGGAGAACAGCCCCCCCTGTGTCTATTGTAGAGAACAGCCCCCCCCGTGTCTATTGTGGAGAACAGCCCCCCCTGTGTCTATTGTAGAGAACAGCCCCCCCTGTGTCTATTGTAGAGAACAGCCCCCCCCTGTGTCTATTGTAGAGAACAGCCCCCCCGTATCTATTGTGGAGAACAGCCCCCCCGTATCTATTGTGGAGAACAGCCCCCCCTGTGTCTATTGTGGAGAACAGCCCCCCCGTGTCTATTGCAGAGAACAGCCCCCCCTGTGTCTATTGCGGAGAACAGCCCCCCCTGTGTCTATTGTAGAGAACAGCCCCCCCTGTGTCTATTGTGGAGAACAGCCCCCCCTGTGTCTATTGTAGAGAACAGCCCCCCCTGTGTCTATTGTAGAGAACAGCCCCCCCTGTGTCTATTGTAGAGAACAGCCCCCCCCCGTGTCTATTGTGGAGAACAGCCCCCCCTGTGTCTATTGTAGAGAACAGCCCCCCCTGTGTCTATTGTAGAGAACAGCCCCCCCCTGTGTCTATTGTAGAGAACAGCCCCCCCGTGTCTATTGTGGAGAACAGCCCCCCCTGTGTCTATTGTGGAGAACAGCCCCCCCTGTGTCTATTGTAGAGAACAGCCCCCCCTGTGTCTATTGTGGAGAACAGCCCCCCCTGTGTCTATTGTAGAGAACAGCCCCCCCCTGTGTCTATTGTAGAGAACAGCCCCCCCTGTGTCTATTGTAGAGAACAGCCCCCCCTGTGTCTATTGTAGAGAACAGCCCCCCCTGTGTCTATTGTAGAGAACAGCCCCCCCTGTGTCTATTGTGGAGAACAGCCCCCCCTGTGTCTATTGTAGAGAACAGCCCCCCCTGTGTCTATTGTGGAGAACAGCCCCCCCTGTGTCTATTGTCGAGAACAGCCCCCCCTGTGTCTGTTGTAGAGAACAGCCCCCCCCTGTGTCTAATGTAGAGAACAGCCCCCCCGTGTCTATTGTGGAGAACAGCCCCCCCTGTGTCTATTGTGGAGAACAGCCCCCCCTGTGTCTATTGTGGAGAACAGCCCCCCCTGTGTCTATTGTGGAGAACAGCCCCCCCTGTGTCTATTGTGGAGAACAGCCCCCCCTGTGTCAATTGTGGAGAACAGCCCCCCCTGTGTCTATTGTGGAGAACAGCCCCCCCTGTGTCTATTGTAGAGAACAGCCCCCCCCCTGTGTCTATTGTAGAGAACAGCCCCCCCTGTGTCTATTGTAGAGAACAGCCCCCCTGTGTCTATTGTGGAGAACAGCCCCCCCCTGTGTCTATTGTGGAGAACAGCCCCCCCCTGTGTCTATTGTGGAGAACAGCCCCCCCTGTGTCTATTGTGGAGAACAGCCCCCCCCTGTGTCTATTGTGGAGAACAGCCCCCCCTGTGTCTATTGTGGAGAACAGCCCCCCCTGTGTCTATTGTAGAGAACAGCCCCCCTGTGTCTATTGTAGAGAACAGCCCCCCCTGTGTCTATTGTAGAGAACAGCCCCCCCTGTGTCTATTGTGGAGAACAGCCCCCCTGTGTCTATTGTGGAGAACAGCCCCCCCCCCTGTGTCTATTGTGGAGAACAGCCCCCCCTGTGTCTATTGTGGAGAACAGCCCCCCCTGTGTCTATTGTAGAGAACAGCCCCCCCTGTGTCTATTGTAGAGAACAGCCCCCCCTGTGTCTATTGTAGAGAACAGCCCCCCCCCTGTGTCTATTGTAGAGAACAGCCCCACCTGTGTCTATTGCAGAGAACAGCCCCCCCTGTGTCTATTGTGGAGACCAGCCCCCCCTGTGTCTATTGTGGAGACCAGCCCCCCCTGTGTCTATTGTGGAGACCAGCCCCCCTGTGTCTATTATAGAGAACAGCCCCCCCTGTGTCTATTGTGGAGACCAGCCCCCCTGTGTCTATTGTAGAGAACAGCCCCCCCTGTGTCTATTGTAGAGAACAGCCCCCCCTGTGTCTATTGTAGAGAACAGCCCCCCCTGTGTCTATTGTGGAGAACAGCCCCCCCCGTGTCTATTGTAGAGAACAGCCCCCCCCGTGTCTATTGTGGAGAACAGCCCCCCCCGTGTCTATTGTGGAGAACAGCCCCCCCCCGTGTCTATTGTGGAGAACAGCCCCCCCCGTGTCTATTGTGGAGAACAGCCCCCCCTGTGTCTATTGTGGAGAACAGCCCCCCCTGTGTCTATTGTGGAGAACAGCCCTCCCTGTGTCTATTGCAGAGAACAGCCCCCCTGTGTCTATTGTAGAGAACAGCCCCCCCTGTGTCTATTGTAGAGAACAGCCCCCCCTGTGTCTATTGTGGAGAACAGCCCCCCCTGTGTCTATTGTAGAGAACAGCCCCCCCCGTGTCTATTGTGGAGAACAGCCCCCCCTGTGTCTATTGTAGAGAACAGCCCCCCCTGTGTCTATTGTAGAGAACAGCCCCCCCCTGTGTCTATTGTAGAGAACAGCCCCCCCGTATCTATTGTGGAGAACAGCCCCCCCTGTGTCTATTGTGGAGAACAGCCCCCCCTGTGTCTATTGTGGGGAACAGCCCCCCCGTGTCTATTGCAGAGAACAGCCCCCCCTGTGTCTATTGCGGAGAACAGCCCCCCCTGTGTCTATTGTAGAGAACAGCCCCCCCTGTGTCTATTGTGGAGAACAGCCCCCCCTCTGTCTATTGTAGAGAACAGCCCCCCCTGTGTCTATTGTAGAGAACAGCCCCCCCCGTGTCTATTGTGGAGAACAGCCCCCCCTGTGTCTATTGTAGAGAACAGCCCCCCCTGTGTCTATTGTAGAGAACAGCCCCCCCCTGTGTCTATTGTAGAGAACAGCCCCCCCGTGTCTATTGTGGAGAACAGCCCCCCCTGTGTCTATTGTGGAGAACAGCCCCCCCTGTGTCTATTGTAGAGAACAGCCCCCCCTGTGTCTATTGTGTAGAACAGCCCCCCCTGTGTCTATTGTAGAGAACAGCCCCCCCTGTGTCTATTGTAGAGAACAGCCCCCCCTGTGTCTATTGTGGAGAACAGCCCCCCCTGTGTCTATTGTGGAGAACAGCCCCCCCTGTGTCAATTGTGGAGAACAGCCCCCCCTGTGTCAATTGTGGAGAACAGCCCCCCCTGTGTCTATTGTGGAGAACAGCCCCCCCCTGTGTCGATTGTGGAGAACAGCCCCCCCCTGTGTCTATTGTAGAGAACAGCCCCCCCTGTGTCTATTGTAGAGAACAGCCCCCCCCCCTGTGTCTATTGTAGAGAACAGCCCCCCCTGTGTCTATTGTCGAGAACAGCCCCCCCTGTGTCTATTGTAGAGAACAGCCCCCCCTGTGTCTATAATAGAGAACAGCCCCCCCTGTGTCTATTGTAGAGAACAGCCCCCCCTGTGTCTATTGTGGAGAACAGCCCCCCCTGTGTCTATAATAGAGAACAGCCCCCCCTGTGTCTATTGTAGAGAACAGCCCCCCCTGTGTCTATTGTGGAGAACAGCCCCCCCTGTGTCTATTGTAGAGAACAGCCCCCCCTGTGTCTATTGTAGAGAACAGCCCCCCCTGTGTCTATTGTGGAGAACAGCCCCCCCTGTGTCTATTGTGGAGAACAGCCCCCCCTGTGTCTATTGTGGAGAACAGCCCCCCCCTGTGTCTATTGTGGAGAACAGCCCCCCCCTGTGTCTATTGTGGAGAACAGCCCCCCCTGTGTCTATTGTAGAGAACAGCCCCCCCTGTGTCTATTGTGGAGAACAGCCCCCCCTGTGTCTATTGTGGAAAACAGCCCCCCCTGTGTCTATTGTGGAGAACAGCCCCCCCTGTGTCTATTGTAGAGAACAGCCCCCCCTGTGTCTATTGTAGAGAACAGCCCCCCACTGTGTCTATTGTGGAGAACAGCCCCCCCTGTGTCTATTGTAGAGAACAGCCCCCCCTGTGTCTATTGTAGAGAACAGCCCCCCCTGTGTCTATTGTAGAGAACAGCCCCCCCTGTGTCTATTGTGGAGAACAGCCCCCCCCGTGTCTATTGTGGAGAACAGCCCCCCCTGTGTCTATTCTAGAGAACAGCCCCCCCCGTGTCTATTGTGGAGAACAGCCCCCCCTGTGTCTATTGTGGAGAACAGCCCCCCCTGTGTCTATTGTGGAGAACAGCCCCCCCTGTGTCTATTGTGGAGAACAGCCCCCCCTGTGTCTATTGTAGAGAACAGCCCCCCCTGTGTCTATTGTAGAGAACAGCCCCCCCTGTGTCTATTGTAGAGAACAGCCCCCCCTGTGTCTATTGTGGAGAACAGCCCCCCCTGTGTCTATTGTGGAGAACAGCCCCCCCTGTGTCTATTGTGGAAAACAGCCCCCCCTGTGTCTATTGTGGAGAACAGCCCCCCCTGTGTCTATTGTAGAGAACAGCCCCCCCTGTGTCTATTGTAGAGAACAGCCCCCCCCTGTGTCTATTGTGGAGAACAGCCCCCCCTGTGTCTATTGTAGAGAACAGCCCCCCCTGTGTCTATTGTAGAGAACAGCCCCCCCTGTGTCTATTGTAGAGAACAGCCCCCCCTGTGTCTATTGTGGAGAACAGCCCCCCCTGTGTCTATTGTGGAGAACAGCCCCCCCTGTGTCTATTGTGGAGAACAGCCCCCCCTGTGTCTATAATAGAGAACAGCCCCCCCCTGTGTCTATTGTAGAGAACAGCCCCCCCTGTGTCTATTGTGGAGAACAGCCCCCCCTGTGTCTATTGTAGAGAACAGCCCCCCCCTGTGTCTATTGTGGAGAACAGCCCCCCCTGTGTCTATTGTAGAGAACAGCCCCCCCTGTGTCTATTGTAGAGAACAGCCCCCCCTGTGTCTATTGTGGAGAACAGCCCCCCCTGTGTCTATTGTGGAGAACAGCCCCCCCTGTGTCTATTGTAGAGAACAGCCCCCCCTGTGTCTATTGTAGAGAACAGCCCCCCCTGTGTCTATTGTAGAGAACAGCCCCCCCTGTGTCTATTGTGGAGAACAGCCCCCCCTGTGTCTATAATAGAGAACAGCCCCCCCCTGTGTCTATTGTAGAGAACAGCCCCCCCTGTGTCGATTGTGGAGAACAGCCCCCCCTGTGTCTATTGTAGAGAACAGCCCCCCGCTGTGTCTATTGTGGAGAACTGCCCCCCCTGTGTCTATTGTAGAGAACAGCCCCCCCCCCGTGTCTATTGTGGAGAACAGCCCCCCCTGTGTCTATTGTAGAGAACAGCCCCCCCTGTGTCTATTGTGGAGAACAGCCCCCCCTGTGTCTATAATAGAGAACAGCCCCCCCTGTGTCTATAATAGAGAACAGCCCCCCCCTGTGTCTATTGTAGAGAACAGCCCCCCCTGTGTCTATTGTAGAGAACAGCCCCCCCTGTGTCTATTGTGGAGAACAGCCCCCCCTGTGTCTATTGTGGAGAACAGCCCCCCCTGTGTCTATTGTAGAGAACAGCCCCCCCTGTGTCTATTGTGGAGAACAGCCCCCCCTGTGTCTATTGTAGAGAACAGCCCCCCCTGTGTCTATTGTGGAGAACAGCCCCCCCTGTGTCTATTGTAGAGAACAGCCCCCCCTGTGTCTATTGTAGAGAACAGCCCCCCTGTGTCTATTGTAGAGAACAGCCCCCCCTGTGTCTATTGTAGAGAACAGCCCCCCCTGTGTCTATTGTGGAGAACAGCCCCCCCTGTGTCTATTGTAGAGAACAGCCCCCCCTGTGTCTATTGTAGAGAACAGCCCCCCTGTGTCTATTGTAGAGAACAGCCCCCCCTGTGTCTATTGTAGAGAACAGCCCCCCTGTGTCTAATGTAGAGAACAGCCCCCCCCTGTGTCTATTGTGGAGAACAGCCCCCCCTGTGTCTATTGTGGAGAACAGCCCCCCCTGTGTCTATTGTGGAGAACAGCCCCCCCTGTGTCTATTGTAGAGAACAGCCCCCCCCCTGTGTCTATTGTGGAGAACAGCCCCCCCTGTGTCTATTGTAGAGAACAGCCCCCCCCCTGTGTCTATTGTGGAGAACAGCCCCCCTGTGTCTATTGTAGAGAACAGCCCCCCCTGTGTCTATTGTGGAGAACAGCCCCCCCTGTGTCTATTGTGGAGAACAGCCCCCCCTGTGTCTATTGTGGAGAACAGCCCCCCCTGTGTCTATTGTAGAGAACAGCCCCCCCCTGTGTCTATTGTGGAGAACGGCCCCCCCTGTGTCTATTGTAGAGAACAGCCCCCCCTGTGTCTATTGTGGAGAACAGCCCCCCCCCTGTGTCTATTGTGGAGAACAGCCCCCCCTGTGTCTATTGTGGAGAACAGCCCCCCCTGTGTCTATTGTAGAGAACAGCCCCCCCTGTGTCTATTGTAGAGAACGTCCCCCCCTGTGTCTATTGTAGAGAACAGCCCCCCCTGTGTCTATTGTGGAGAACAGCCCCCCCCTGTGTCCATTGTAGAGAACGTCCCCCCCTGTGTCTATTGTAGAGAACAGCCCCCCCTGTGTCTATTGTAGAGAACAGCCCCCCCTGTGTCTATTGTGGAGAACAGCCCCCCCCTGTGTCTATTGTGGAGAACAGCCCCCCCTGTGTCTATTGTGGAGAACAGCCCCCCTGTGTCTATTGTGGAGAACAGCCCCCCCTGTGTCTATTGTGGAGAACAGCCCCCCCCTGTGTCTATTGTGGAGAACAGCCCCCCCTGTGTCTATTGTAGAGAACAGCCCCCCCTGTGTCTATTGTGGAGAACAGCCCCCCCTGTGTCTATTGTGGAGAACAGCCCCCCCTGTGTCTATTGTGGAGAACAGCCCCCCCTGTGTCTATTGTAGAGAACAGCCCCCCCTGTGTCTATTGTAGAGAACAGCCCCCCCTGTGTCGATTGTAGAGAACAGCCCCCCCTGTGTCGATTGTAGAGAACAGCCCCCCCCTGTGTCTATTGTAGAGAACAGCCCCCCCTGTGTCTATTGTGGAGAACAGCCCCCCCTGTGTCTATTGTGGAGAACAGCCCCCCCTGTGTCTATTGTGGAGAACAGCCCCCCCTGTGTCTATTGTAGAGAACAGCCCCCCCCTGTGTCTATTGTGGAGAACAGCCCCCCCTGTGTCTATTGTGGAGAACAGCCCCCCCTGTGTCTATTGTAGAGAACAGCCCCCCCTGTGTCTATTGTGGAGAACAGCCCCCCCTGTGTCTATTGTAGAGAACAGCCCCCCCTGTGTCTATTGTGGAGAACAGCCCCCCCTGTGTCTATTGTGGAGAACAGCCCCCCCTGTGTCTATTGTGGAGAACAGCCCCCCCTGTGTCTATTGTAGAGAACAGCCCCCCCTGTGTCTATTGTGGAGAACAGCCCCCCCCTGTGTCTATTGTAGAGAACAGCCCCCCCTGTGTCTATTGATGATGTGGAGATGCCGGTGATGGACTGGGGTTGACAATTGTAAACAATTTTACAACACCAAGTTATAGTCCAGCAATTTTATTTTAAATTCACAAGCTTTCGGAGGCTTCCTCCTTCGTCAGGTGAACGATGTGAAAATGAAATCCTCGAAATGAAATCGCATTTATAATTCACAGAACAATGCTTGGTGATTACAGACAGTTTTTTCAACTGCCCGTTGCCAAGGCAATCAGTGTGCAGACAGACAGGTGTTACCTGCCAGGTCTCAGAATATACAAATCACCAAAAAAAAACAACAAACAAAAAAAAAACAGTGATAGAGAGGTAGAAACATAGAAAAGACAGCAACTGACCCGTTATATTAAAAACAGATAACATTTGTTCGCTGGTGGGGTTACGTGTAGCGTGACATGAACCCAAGATCCCGGTTGAGGCCGTCCTCATGGGTGCGGAACTTGGCTATCAATTTCTGCTCGACGATTTTGCGTTGTCGTGTGTCTCGAAGGCCGCCTTGGAGTACGCTTACCCGAAGGTCGGTGGATGAATGTCCATGACTGCTGAAGTGTTCCCCGACTGGGAGGGAACCCTCCTGTTTGGCGATTGTTGCGCGGTGTCCGTTCATCTGTTGTCGCAGCGTCTGCATGGTCTCGCCAATGTACCATGCTCTGGGGCATCCTTTCCTGCAACGTATGAGGTAGACAACGTTGGCCGAGTCACAGGAGTATGAACCATGTACCTGGTGGGTGGTGTCCTCTCGTGTGATGGTGGTATCTGTGTCGATGATCTGGCATGTCTTGCAGAGGTTACCGCGGCAGGGTTGTGTGGTGTCGTGGACGCTGTTCTCTTGAAAGCTGAGTAATTTGCTGCGAACGATGGTCTGTTTGAGGTTGGGTGGCTGTTTAAAGGCGAGTAGTGGAGGTGTGGGGATGGCCATAGCGAGGTGTTTGTCCTCATTGATGACATGTTGAAGGCTGCGGAGAACATGGCGTAGTTTCTCCGCTCCGGGGAAGTACTGGACGACAAAGGGTACTCTGTTGGTTGCGTCCCGTGTTAGTCTCCTGAGGAGGTCTATGCGATTTTTTGCTGTGGCCCGTCGGAACTGTCGATCGATGAGTCGAGCGTCATATCCCGTTCTTACTAGGGCGTCTTTCAGCGTCTGTAGGTGTCCATCGCGTTCCTCCTCGTCTGAGCAGACCCTGTGTATTCGCAGGGCCTGTCCATAGGGGATGGCCTCTTTGACGTGGTTAGGGTGGAAGCTGGAAAAGTGGAGCATCGTGAGGTTGTCCGTGGGCTTGCGGTGGAGTGAGGTGCTGAGGTGCTGTCTTTTCTATGTTTCTACCTCTCTATCTCTGTTTTTTTTGTTTGTTGTTTTTTTTTGGTGATTTGTATATTCTGTGAGACCTGGCAGGTAACACCTGTCTGTCTGCACACTGATTGCCTTGGCAACGGGCAGTTGAAAAAACTGTCTGCACTCACCAAGCATTGTTCTGTGAATTATAAATGCGATTTCATTTCGAGGATTTCATTTCCACATCGTTCACCTGAGGAAGGAGGAAGCCTCCGAAAGCTTGTGAATTTAAAATAAAATTGCTGGACTATAACTTAATGTGTCTATTGTGGAGAACAGCCCCCCCCTGTGTCTATTGTGGAGAACAGCCCCCCCTGTGTCTATTGTGGAGAACAGCCCCCCCTGTGTCTATTGTGGAGAACAGCCCCCCCTGTGTCTATTGTAGAGAACAGCCCCCCCCTGTGTCTATTGTAGAGAACAGCCCCCCCTGTGTCTATTGTAGAGAACAGCCCCCCCTGTGTCTATTGTAGAGAACAGCCCCCCCTGTGTCTATTGTGGAGAACAGCCCCCCCTGTGTCTATTGTAGAGAACAGCCCCACCTGTGTCTATTGTAGAGAACAGCCCCCCTGTGTCTATTGTGGAGAACAGCCCCCCCTGTGTCTATTGTAGAGAACAGCCCCCCCTGTGTCTATTGTAGAGAACAGCCCCACCTGTGTCTATTGCAGAGAACAGCCCCCCCTGTGTCTATTGTGGAGACCAGCCCCCCCTGTGTCTATTGTGGAGACCAGCCCCCCCTGTGTCTATTGTGGAGACCAGCCCCCCTGTGTCTATTGTAGAGAACAGCCCCCCCTGTGTCTATTGTGGAGACCAGCCCCCCTGTGTCTATTGTAGAGAACAGCCCCCCCTGTGTCTATTGTAGAGAACAGCCCCCCCTGTGTCTATTGTAGAGAACAGCCCCCCCTGTGTCTATTGTGGAGAACAGCCCCCCCCGTGTCTATTGTAGAGAACAGCCCCCCCCGTGTCTATTGTGGAGAACAGCCCCCCCCGTGTCTATTGTGGAGAACAGCCCCCCCCGTGTCTATTGTGGAGAACAGCCCCCCCCGTGTCTATTGTGGAGAACAGCCCCCCCTGTGTCTATTGTGGAGAACAGCCCCCCCTGTGTCTATTGTGGAGAACAGCCCCCCCTGTGTCTATTGCGGAGAACAGCCCCCCTGTGTCTATTGTAGAGAACAGCCCCCCCTGTGTCTATTGTAGAGAACAGCCCCCCCTGTGTCTATTGTGGAGAACAGCCCCCCCTGTGTCTATTGTAGAGAACAGCCCCCCCCGTGTCTATTGTGGAGAACAGCCCCCCCTGTGTCTATTGTAGAGAACAGCCCCCCCTGTGTCTATTGTAGAGAACAGCCCCCCCCTGTGTCTATTGTAGAGAACAGCCCCCCCGTATCTATTGTGGAGAACAGCCCCCCCGTATCTATTGTGGAGAACAGCCCCCCCTGTGTCTATTGTGGAGAACAGCCCCCCCGTGTCTATTGCAGAGAACAGCCCCCCCTGTGTCTATTGCGGAGAACAGCCCCCCCTGTGTCTATTGTAGAGAACAGCCCCCCCTGTGTCTATTGTGGAGAACAGCCCCCCCTGTGTCTATTGTAGAGAACAGCCCCCCCTGTGTCTATTGTAGAGAACAGCCCCCCCTGTGTCTATTGTAGAGAACAGCCCCCCCCCGTGTCTATTGTGGAGAACAGCCCCCCCTGTGTCTATTGTAGAGAACAGCCCCCCCTGTGTCTATTGTAGAGAACAGCCCCCCCCTGTGTCTATTGTAGAGAACAGCCCCCCCGTGTCTATTGTGGAGAACAGCCCCCCCTGTGTCTATTGTGGAGAACAGCCCCCCCTGTGTCTATTGTAGAGAACAGCCCCCCCTGTGTCTATTGTGGAGAACAGCCCCCCCTGTGTCTATTGTAGAGAACAGCCCCCCCCTGTGTCTATTGTAGAGAACAGCCCCCCCTGTGTCTATTGTAGAGAACAGCCCCCCCTGTGTCTATTGTAGAGAACAGCCCCCCCTGTGTCTATTGTAGAGAACAGCCCCCCCTGTGTCTATTGTGGAGAACAGCCCCCCCTGTGTCTATTGTAGAGAACAGCCCCCCCTGTGTCTATTGTGGAGAACAGCCCCCCCTGTGTCTATTGTCGAGAACAGCCCCCCCTGTGTCTGTTGTAGAGAACAGCCCCCCCCTGTGTCTAATGTAGAGAACAGCCCCCCCGTGTCTATTGTGGAGAACAGCCCCCCCTGTGTCTATTGTGGAGAACAGCCCCCCCTGTGTCTATTGTGGAGAACAGCCCCCCCTGTGTCTATTGTGGAGAACAGCCCCCCCTGTGTCTATTGTGGAGAACAGCCCCCCCTGTGTCAATTGTGGAGAACAGCCCCCCCTGTGTCTATTGTGGAGAACAGCCCCCCCTGTGTCTATTGTAGAGAACAGCCCCCCCCCTGTGTCTATTGTAGAGAACAGCCCCCCCTGTGTCTATTGTAGAGAACAGCCCCCCTGTGTCTATTGTGGAGAACAGCCCCCCCCTGTGTCTATTGTGGAGAACAGCCCCCCCCTGTGTCTATTGTGGAGAACAGCCCCCCCTGTGTCTATTGTGGAGAACAGCCCCCCCCTGTGTCTATTGTGGAGAACAGCCCCCCCTGTGTCTATTGTGGAGAACAGCCCCCCCTGTGTCTATTGTAGAGAACAGCCCCCCTGTGTCTATTGTAGAGAACAGCCCCCCCTGTGTCTATTGTAGAGAACAGCCCCCCCTGTGTCTATTGTGGAGAACAGCCCCCCTGTGTCTATTGTGGAGAACAGCCCCCCCCCCTGTGTCTATTGTGGAGAACAGCCCCCCCTGTGTCTATTGTGGAGAACAGCCCCCCCTGTGTCTATTGTAGAGAACAGCCCCCCCTGTGTCTATTGTAGAGAACAGCCCCCCCCTGTGTCTATTGTAGAGAACAGCCCCCCCCCTGTGTCTATTGTAGAGAACAGCCCCACCTGTGTCTATTGCAGAGAACAGCCCCCCCTGTGTCTATTGTGGAGACCAGCCCCCCCTGTGTCTATTGTGGAGACCAGCCCCCCCTGTGTCTATTGTGGAGACCAGCCCCCCTGTGTCTATTATAGAGAACAGCCCCCCCTGTGTCTATTGTGGAGACCAGCCCCCCTGTGTCTATTGTAGAGAACAGCCCCCCCTGTGTCTATTGTAGAGAACAGCCCCCCCTGTGTCTATTGTAGAGAACAGCCCCCCCTGTGTCTATTGTGGAGAACAGCCCCCCCCGTGTCTATTGTAGAGAACAGCCCCCCCCCGTGTCTATTGTGGAGAACAGCCCCCCCCGTGTCTATTGTGGAGAACAGCCCCCCCCCGTGTCTATTGTGGAGAACAGCCCCCCCCGTGTCTATTGTGGAGAACAGCCCCCCCTGTGTCTATTGTGGAGAACAGCCCCCCCTGTGTCTATTGTGGAGAACAGCCCTCCCTGTGTCTATTGCAGAGAACAGCCCCCCTGTGTCTATTGTAGAGAACAGCCCCCCCTGTGTCTATTGTAGAGAACAGCCCCCCCTGTGTCTATTGTGGAGAACAGCCCCCCCTGTGTCTATTGTAGAGAACAGCCCCCCCCGTGTCTATTGTGGAGAACAGCCCCCCCTGTGTCTATTGTAGAGAACAGCCCCCCCCTGTGTCTATTGTAGAGAACAGCCCCCCCCTGTGTCTATTGTAGAGAACAGCCCCCCCGTATCTATTGTGGAGAACAGCCCCCCCTGTGTCTATTGTGGAGAACAGCCCCCCCTGTGTCTATTGTGGGGAACAGCCCCCCCGTGTCTATTGCAGAGAACAGCCCCCCCTGTGTCTATTGCGGAGAACAGCCCCCCCTGTGTCTATTGTAGAGAACAGCCCCCCCTGTGTCTATTGTGGAGAACAGCCCCCCCTCTGTCTATTGTAGAGAACAGCCCCCCCTGTGTCTATTGTAGAGAACAGCCCCCCCCGTGTCTATTGTGGAGAACAGCCCCCCCTGTGTCTATTGTAGAGAACAGCCCCCCCCTGTGTCTATTGTAGAGAACAGCCCCCCCCTGTGTCTATTGTAGAGAACAGCCCCCCCGTGTCTATTGTGGAGAACAGCCCCCCCTGTGTCTATTGTGGAGAACAGCCCCCCCCTGTGTCTATTGTAGAGAACAGCCCCCCCTGTGTCTATTGTGTAGAACAGCCCCCCCTGTGTCTATTGTAGAGAACAGCCCCCCCTGTGTCTATTGTAGAGAACAGCCCCCCCTGTGTCTATTGTGGAGAACAGCCCCCCCTGTGTCTATTGTGGAGAACAGCCCCCCCTGTGTCAATTGTGGAGAACAGCCCCCCCTGTGTCAATTGTA